>NC_066582.1:105910504-106212504 GCF_024323335.1 Lathyrus oleraceus
AGAATATAATTGAGTATTAATGAAGATGATTTGATATTGTTGATATGAGAGACTATTTATAGATGAATGAGTGAGTAGGTTTGTAACCTAAGAAGAATGGGATTGGTTGCATGCAATGGCAAAAAAAGATAATGGAATGACAAAATGCAGAAACCATGTGAAGAATCTTTATTCTAGACGCATGTGAAGAATCCAAATGCAAAGGAAGAGGCGCCCTTCCTCTTGGCGCCTGCATGTGATTCTTCACATGAGAGGAAGAGGCGCTCTTTCTCTTGGCACCTTAGTGTAGGGAAATGGGAAGGTGCGCCCTTCCTAGTGGTGCCTTGGTACAGTTTTTGTGAAGGGGTGCCCTTCCTCTTGGCTCCCAAGTTACTTTATGGCGCCTAGGGAATGGGCGCCTGTTGGGAATATTAGGGCACGTGGATTTCTTGGTTCAGAGATTCCTGGATTCCCTGGGCGCATGTGTGTTCTTGTCACTCTTGTCACTGCATGTTAGATTCTTTTTAATGCATGCATGGTCAAGTATGTACAGACAATGACCAAGTGATCAATGCAACGCTATTTATGCTGTGCAAATGAACAACTTACCAATGCATTCAATTCCAGTAAAGAAATTTACATATTTAATATTTGAACAAAATGTCTTCCACACAACATTACATGATCAGTGCCCATGTCGAAGGTGAAATATTTGATCATCAGTTGTTTGGTTTTTGTTTTCGAAACACAGAGGTAACTCGGTTTACAATAAATCGACGATCAAAATTTTCAAATATGAAACAAAGAACAGAAAAGAAATTGCAGTGCAGTAATGTGGGCCAAATCATCTATAAAAATCCGGTTTGGTTTGCATAAAACCAGGTAAAATTTTATCAGAAGAAGATTCGAGATGATGACGATGTTCAACATATGTTTGTCAGTCACAAGTGTTTTGTGAAACTAATGACGAACAAGCTGAGGTGAATGTTCCAGATGACGAAGAAGAAGAAGCCGAGATCATGGTTGATTCAATGGTGAACGCTGATGAGGAAGAGGAGCCAATACCATCAAGTTATGTATATTGCCCACCCCAACACATGACAAGGTTGAATTTGGGTTCAGATGAACCTTTAGCAGATGTATGGTACAATCCTTACGTGCAGATGCAAGGATCTTTGAAACAAGGAGACACATTTCACACAAAAGAGGAATGTGTAAAAGCCATTAAGAAATTCCACATGCAACTATCAGCTGATTTCAGAGTTGACAGAACTGACGCATCGAGGTATAAAGTTTATTGTTCGAATGAGCACTTCCTTTTTAGGTTATCAGCTTCGTACCAGAAGAGGAGCGAGTCTTGGGAGATTGGATCAATGGGTCCAGATCATACATGCATGCTGACAAACCCAATACATGATCATCGTAAATTAAGCTCTCAGCTAATATGCGATGAAATATTGTCTGTCATTGACGATAATCCGTTGTTAAAGGTGAGTACAATAATCTCGCATATTAGGGCAGAGTACGAGTACACTCCATCATATAGGAATGCATGGATAGCTAGGACAAAGACTGTTGAAAAAATGTTTGGCAATTGGGAGGAGTCTTACAAACAACTTCCAAAATACTTGTTGGCTCTAAAATAATATGCTCCCGGGATAATTGTCAAGTTGGAAACATTGCCCGCGTATACACCAGATGGTACGTGTGCTGTTGGAAATAGAATATTTCACCGTCTCTTCTGGGCGTATCAACCATGTATCATAGGTTTTTCTTTCTGTAAACCAATTATACAAATTGATGGTACATGGTTGTACGGAAAATACAAAGGAACATTACTGATGGCAGTGGTACAAGATGGGAACAACAATATTTTTTCAATCGCCTTTGCTCTAGTTAAAGGGGAGACTGCTGAGGGATGGAGTTTTTTCCTAAGAAATCTCTTATTGTATGTTGCACCTCAGCCTAACTTATGTTTGATCTCCGACAGACACCCTTCAATCATCAGTGCATATAATAACATTGACAACGGCTGACAAAATCCTCCTTCGATGCATGTGTCTTGTATTAGACATATTGCTCAGAATTTTATGCGGGAAATCAAAGATAAGACGTTGTGGAAGAAGGTTGTCAATGCAGGTTACACATTATCAGAACCTTCTTTCAAACACTACCGCAAGGAAATAAGATTGTCAAACGAAGATGCAGTACGGTGGATCGATAGTATTCCATTGGAGAAATGGGCTAGAGCATACGACAACGGTCAGCGTTGAGGCCACATGACAACAAATCTTGTGGAATCAATGAACTCTGTCTGTAAAGGCATCTGTAACCTACCAATAACCGCTTTGGTGTAGGCAACATATTTCAGGCTAGGGGCGTTGTTTGAAACCAGACGCTCAAAATGGAGTTCAGTGTTGCAATCTGGACAGTTGTTCAGTGATGCTTCAATGAAATTCATCAGACATGAAGCTGCCAAAGCAAACACACACGTGGTTATGGTCTTTGACCGAACTAAAGGTTGGTATAATGTTACCAAGTCCATGGATCACAATGAGGGCATGTTGATGGGACAGTACAGAGTCGAACTAGATAGAGGTTAGTGTGAGTACGGGAAGTTCCAAGCCTTTCGTACCCTCTGCTCCCATGTAATTACGGCATGCTCAAAGGTTCGAAGAGATCCATCCTACTTAATATCTGAAATTTACAAAGTCGTCAGCCTTTCAAATGTTTATAAAATTAGTTTTTCCGTAGTGGCAAAAGAGGATTATTGGCCAGAATATCAATGGGACATCGTCTGGCACAACGAAGTTATGCGAAGGAAGAAAATGGGTCGCCTAAACAGCACCCGGATTCGAACCGAAATGGATATGGCGAACAAAATGGTTAGACTATGTAGTTCACGCCGTCATCCAGGTCACAATCGTAATAACTGTCCTAGTGTTGGAACAAGCACAAGCAGATAAATTTACATGTACCTCTATTGCAATATATGAAAAGCTAAATTTATTTCATATTAGACGTCTGTGACGAAAGTACCATTACATAAACAGTAACACAAATAATTATAACAAATACAATACAAGAACTATGCAATTACAACCATCAAAACAATTTTGAACATGTAATGCATCATCCTACGAGCGTCTTGGTCGGTCTTAATATCCACCCATTCGCGTACTTCTCCATTTTGGTTGAATGTGGACACAAGCCATTGTATTCTTCTAATCCGTTCACCCCATCCAATTTCTCTATCTAACCAACTGTACAACATCCGATTAAGACGTTCAAACGTATCTGTATTCCAAAGTCGAATCTGTATCAGAGCCGCAACGACGGAAAGTATTACATCAACATTTTGTTTCTGAATGTATGCAGACATTGTTGAAATAGAGAAAATTGAAATTGATGGTGGTTGTACTAGACAAATTATGGTATTAGGAGATGAGTTTGAGTGAAAAATATTGCATCAAGGCGTGGTATTTATAGCGACGGAACATCAATTGTACATAACATGTGGGTGCCTGAGGGATTGACGCTCACATGAAAAAACATGCAGGCGCCAGATGAATTGGCGCGCACCAACCAAATGCACATAGGCGCCAGGAGCATTCGTGCCTCCTCATGAGGGTCAATGCATGCGCCACTAGCATTTGCGCCTTCTCATGAGGAGCTCAATGCATGCGCCAATATTATTGACGCCTCCTCTTAATGCATTGGGGATACGCCAATTCATCTGACGCATCCTCTTCAAAGAAGGCGCCAATGCATGCGCCAATATTATTGACGCCTCCTCTTAATGCATTGGGGATACGCCAATTCATCTGACGCATCCTCTTCAAAACCTGATTATTTTTGATTTTTTTTTTTTAAAAATGATTATTTTAAAAAAAAATCGAATATGTTATCTCTTCAATAATTTTTCATTAATACTAATAGTTATTGCTATCACATTTCAATAAGTAATAATATGACATTTTAAAATTCCATTAAAAGGAAATGAATTATTCCTCCTATGTACAGTAACTGAGATAATTTCAATATAATCTACAACTTATTCAAAATATTTAAAATAATTAAATAAACATAAAACAACCATGTTAATTGAAAATAATACTTTAGTCACCATTCAAAACTGATGAAAAGATATTGAAAAACATTAAGAAGGTTAATTTGCCTACTCATGTTACGATAAGCGGTAATATCAAATTCAAGTATGGCAAGTTTGCTCCAGGATTTCTTTGTGATTCTGATTCTTGAAGGAGGCGCAAGGGATCCATTTGGTGGAAGGACTCGAGCAAGGGATTCATTCTAATTCAGTTGTTTGCTAACTAATATACTCCTCATAAAGAACCTTGTAAAACTATGTTTTTTTTTTGGACAAAAAGCTTTTAAAACTAGCTATTTAGGGGTCATAATTTTATATAAAATCTGCTTTTGTTGATTGACAATAGTTTTCAGTTTTCACAGTACTGATTTAAATTAACATCTAAGCAAGCTAGTATAATGCTGTTTGTGAGTCATGTGTCATGGCATAGTGAACCGCATATCAGATCTCACATTAAGATAATGATTGGATGTGAAACATTACCGACCTCTACAACAGTTCTTAACCACAAACGATAAAAGCATAGATATAGTATTATTAATTTAGATTATAAGGCAAGTTATGCAGCTAACTACATCACACGATAAAGCGTTAGCCAAAACTTTCTACATCACACCATTTGTGGAGATTGGTCAGTATAGCCAAATATTATGTCATTTTTCTTTCGAGTTTATATATTTCAAAGTCTTCACTTCACCATTTTTTCCTTTCATCATGCTACGTACGTTCTGACTTGTCTTCTTTACCATACAAGATAGTGACACACACACACACTTGCCTCTAAGTGGTTAAACACCATTTTCATTTTCTTTTCTTTCCCCCAAGAAAAACTGACAAGGAAGAACATGGATAAAGCTATGACGAAACTTGGAAGCTTTTGGGTCTCCAAGAAAGCCAAGGAAGAGATTTCCCACATAACCAACGACTTATCTGTTAGTCTTTTTTTCTGTTTCTCTTTCATTTTTTCTTCATTTCTTCAATATCGCCTTTAGATCTTGATCATGTTTGATTTATTATATTTTTCCAAATTATTATCCGTATCAAGAATACTTATATGCATTAGCACTTTCAGTCTTTCTCAAATACGGTTGAAGACAAGGCTAAACTTTTCATCAACAAGCTCAAAGGTACTACTTTGGGAGAAAACAGGTTACAACAACAATTTTGATGATAATAACAATCAAAACAACATTTGACTCTTCATTCTATTCCATTTTCTTACAGGAAAAACTCAGAAAGCCTTACCGGATCTCCTACGAGAGAACAACCTTCCTCCAGGTCTGTTTCCTCGTAACATAACATGCTATGAGTTTGATGAATCAAAAGGAAAGTTGATAGTGCACTTGTCGTCCCCTTGTGAGGTATGCTTCAAGGACTCATCCATTGTGAGATATTCTAATCGTGTGAAAGGGACACTGTCAAAGGGGAAACTCATTGTTATAGATGGTATGAAAACCAAGGTTCTTATGTGGGTTAAGGTCACAAGTGTTTATGTTGAGAGTTATAAGTCTGACAAAGTATGGTTCACTACTACTGGTGTTAAGAAATCAAGGCCTAAAGATGCCTATGAAATGCCTCGTGAAGCTATTAAGGTTGAAGAGTTTTGATTCCAATGAATATAGACATAGACTTATTAATTATTGAAACATTCATTAACTCAATTTGTGTGTGGAATTTTAAAGGTGTGAAGCTATGAGATATATATGATAGTGTAGTATACTTGGATTGGAAATAATATGTACATTATACTTTATATTGTGTTGTGATCTCTGTTAAGAATGTTAAGAAGAGCACTTTGTGTTTGCAAATCCAATGTTGTTTCTGTAATTGTTAGTGTGTTAGCTCTATTCTATATGTACTTTGGATCACGATTCCCTACAGACACACCTTCCCGCATTCACGCATTCAACATGTTTTTTTCGTTGTATTAATATCAAATGGTTAAAATTTAAGTTTAATATTTTTTTTTAAGATAATTAAAAATTATATCATAAATATAAATCGTTTGATCTTGATCCAACTATTGAGAATATACCAAATAGGTGAATGAGGGGAATATTTAACTACAGTGAATCTAATTTTATTTATTTTAAGCTAATGATTCTACTATGTTTATGCCATTTGAAGACTATACAAAAACTAATAATAGGTTTACTCTTTTTGGTACCCTAATTAAGAGTATAATGTTCGAGTATTATTTAGTTCGAGATTTTTTCCTGCCACCCTCGATTATACTTGGCACCTCCTATATTTCAATAATAATCATGTGGTCTTTGAGAGACTTTAAGTCAAAAATCTGTACAAAATATCCCATAGAATAATTTTAAAAATCTCGTACCTAAAAAAAAATTCCGATAGTGTTTATGAAAAATGTGGTGCACTAAATTTTTCAAAATGTTCGGAAAGTATGCTTAGTGTCAATTTTTAAAACATCCGGAAATTATCGGATATTTTGTCCATGAGTGAAAAATCTGGTAGTTATAAAAGAGTGATAATTGAAATGTTGTGATTTCGCCGACAGTTTTGTAGGGCTGTGATTGCACTGACCACTTTGTGTGATTCAGAATGAAACCAAAGTTGTATAAATAGAGGCCATGTGTTGTTAAGAGTAACATCTTACAATGCTTCTTCCTCAGTTTTTGTTTAAGGCAGAAGTGTACTTCAACGGGGTGAAACCTCTCGTAGAGTTTCGGCTTCCGGAGGGCACCACATGTCTCACCATCTTGAGATCAAAGTTGAATGATTTGTTGCCTAACATCGATAACATAAAGGTGAGTAAGATCGAGTTTCATGAAGAATGAATTGATACTGATGGACGGGCGAAATACAACTTTATTGAGTTGAAGACCGATGAAGATTTGTAAGTTATGTGTGCCGATATGCGCAAAATACAGAGTCGCCACTGAACTTTATTTATTTCAGAAGAAAGGGAAAATATCGATAAAATCCCTAAAAGATGAAGAAAATGGTCTCGCAACCAAATTTGGATTCGAAAGTCGATTATGTAAGGGGAAGGTATTAGCACCCCTCACATCTATTGTACTCAATGGGAACCATCTTGATTGCTCTTTGCGTGAATGAGTGTTACTATCTAAAGGTTACTTGCTAAAGGGGAAAAATAAGTTTAAACTAGCGTGCTCGCCAAGATATCGCAATCTTGTGCCTACGTATTCTCATATTGGAATAAGAAATCAGAGCTATGTAGTTCAGAGTAAAAAATAAGTGTGTGTTGGTTGTTTTTAGTGAATAGTGATAACGTTCACGTTCTAGCGATTAAACGTTGTTTGTATGCTCGTGCATGAGAGACTTAAGCATTTGTTTGTTTGCGGTAGAAAGGACATGATTGGGTAACATTCTAGCAGTTGAGCATTTACTTGTATGCTCGTGCATGAGAGGCTTAAGCATCGTTCGTACCGCGGTATAACGGAAGAAACATGTCCTTTTATGAAAAGGTTTTTGGAATGATTCCCTAAGGCGGAAAAAAAGAGTTTGATGAGTTAATGTTGATTTTAGATTTTGAAAAGAAGATTGTTTTGACTTGAATTGCACTAAATTCTATGAGTGGAGGCGAATACCTCAAACGAGCGGCCAAGCATCCCATGTTCAAAATACTCATAATAAGTTTAGGAAAGTTCCACTCTCATTCCTTCTCCACTACTTAAGGCTCGTGGCGCGCAATCTTAAATGTATTTTAATGTGTTTTTTGAATTCGATTGAGAAAAAGTCACTTGACGTTGGATCAAAGTTTTTTTCTTATTGCTTAGAAATGGTGAGTTTAGGATAGAGATGAGAAGTGTGAATTGAATGGAGTGGAGCGGATGAGATACTTGACGTTATTCAAGAACTCGCGTTGCTTTTAAGTGAATTTGATTTTGAAAAGACACTTGACGTTGGATCAAGTTATTTTTATTCTTTTGAAAAGTTCTTTTTATCGTTTGATTTTATCTTATTAGTTAACATGCAAAGGAATGCGATAAGAAAAAGTAAATCATACGCTATTACATGTTCATGAGAGTGGGGGACATTTTACCCACCATGGGAGAATGATTCATAAACCAATACATTTTCATGGGGATTGGATACATTTTTCCCACAATTGGGGGGGGGGGGGGGGTGGATCACAAACCATACATGAAATGGGATAAATGATTCATACAAGCATATAATGGTATCATGTCTAAAACAATCAAGTGGCAATGGTAGAATTAAGTAGAATCACAATTATGCAATACAAAATGAATGGATGCAACAAGAATGCAAATTATCAATATGCCTAAGATTAAACATGATTAAAGTAAGTCAAATGTCAAATGGAATCAACATGATGAATGGATTACCAACCAAGACATGAATTAAAACCAATGTGAACTATATTGCATATTAACCATCAAAATTCAATTGACAATTAGCATGAGTATTGAAGATTTTATAAGTGGATTAACGACCAATCTAATCTAATTAACTCCATGTTAACCATTTATTCAAAAAAAAACTCAAAGGAATTTGAAAGGAATTGAGCTCCTAATTACTAAATCCACATTAATTTTCATGAGCAAAATTAAAAGAATTCTACTATTTTTTGTATGACACAAAAATGTTAAAAAGCCATCAAGAAGAACCATTAAAAAAACAATATTAAAAGTGTTGGAAAATATATTATTTCCGGTTTTATTATTGTCTTTAATACTACCTTTATTTTTCTTTATTCTCCATTAAGGAGAAAATCAATTGTAGTAATTGTATCTTCACTATATAAATTAGCCTAAGGCTGACACATAAAATATAATGGCTTTTATCTATTTTTTCCAATATGGTATCAAGAGCACTGGGTTAGGGTTACTGTAAAGTTTTCCTCAACCTATTTTTGTTGGGTTAGGGGTTACCATAAAGCTTTCCTCAATATATTTTTGTTGGGTTAGGGGTTACCATAAAATTTCCCTCAACATATTTTTGTTCGACCCAAGTCACATACCCATTTAGCCTCCTATGGCGAATAAAAGCAACATGTGGTCTTCTCCACCACGGGCCTACATTGGATCCAACCATGACGACCAACCACAACCTGAATCAGGCGGTGGCCACGGAAATGGCGGTGGCCGCGAAAATGGCGTACATGAGGAACCACCGGTGGTCATAAACAATGGCAATAATGATGACAATAATGGAAACAGGAAATACATTGTTTTATGTGACGGTTATTCCAACATAGGCGGTAATGATCAAAAGGGTTCCTCATACTCCTTCAAGGTCAATATCCCTAAAATGAATGGGAGTAACTATAATAAATGGGCTCAAACCGTTCGATTGATATTGGATAGCAAAGGAAAAATTGATTTCTTAACAGGAGCAGTAGCAGAACCGGCAACAGGAGACCCTCATTACAAACAATGGAAGTCGGAAAACTCCTTGATTATTGCGTGGCTGGTAAGCTCTATGGAAACTGGAATAGGTAAACCTTATATGTTTTTACCTTCCACAAAGGATGTGTGGGAAGCTGTTAAGGAAACATACTCTGATATTCAAAACTCCTCTCAAATTTTTGGTTTAAAATCAAAGTTATGGCATGTGAAACAAGGTGACAGGAGTGTAACTGCTTATTACAATGAACTGTTAACACTGTGGCAAGAGTTAGATCTCTGTTATGATGACAATTGGAGATGTACAAAAGATAGTGTTTTGTTTCTCAAGAGGCAAGAAAATGACCGTGTATTCATGTTTCTTGTTGGGCTCAATAAAGACCTTGATGGGGTAAGAGGTAGAGTTTTAGGAAAAGTACCATTGCCAACTCTTCGTGAATTTTTTGCAGAAATAAGAAGGGAAAAGGCACGACAAGGAATTATGATGGGCAAGACACCATGAAATTCTGAATTTGAAGGCTCGGCTCTGGCTACTAGGAACCTTAACGAGGGAAGAAGGTCAGACAAAGTTCCTTGGTGTCATCACTACAAGCGCGAATGGCATACACGTGAAACTTGTTGGAAGCTCAAAGGAAAACCTCTTAACTGGAAGAAGAAAAGTGGTCGTGCATTTCAGGCTAGTAATTGTGATCAAGGGCGGCAACCTCCTTCGTCTCAGTTTCCACTCACTACGGAGCAACTAAACAGACTGTACAAACTCCTCGAGTCTCCAACCCTTTCTTGCTCTATAGCAACAAAAGGTAATTCTGCATTTCTTAGTGTCAGTCCCAGTCATACTTGGATAGTAGATTCAGGAGCCTCCGATCACATGACAGATGAATCTACTTTGTTCTCTTCATATAGTTCATGTGCAGGTAATCAAAAAATAAAAATGACAGATGGCTCTTTTTCAGCCATTGCAGGTAAAGGGTCAGTTGTGTTGTCTCAAATGTTAACTCTTAAAAATTTCCTTCATGTTCCAAATTTATCTTGTAATTTAATATCCGTCAGTAAATTATCCGAAAATATAAATTGTCAAACTAATTTTTTCTGATCTCACTGTGTCTTTCAGGATTTGAACTCGGGGAAGATGATTGGAAGTGCTAAGTGTCGCATCCGCGAAAAAACAACCGGCGGGCTAAGACAAAAACAACACAGAGCCGCCACTGCGCGTTATTTATCCCAAGATAGGGAAAGGAAACGCTCAGAGAAACCTGGAAAAAGCATGGTCTCGCGACCAAAGAGAAAGGGTAAGGGAGTCGGTTACGCAAGGGGAAGGTATTAGCACCCCTCACGTCCGTCGTACTCGACGGGATCCACGTTCTAAAAGAAAGAAAAGGTTGCTAAAACATCACACACACACACAAGAAACGCAGGTGGGGGTTAAGAGGAAGGGAGCTCGATAGGACATCGCATCCTATGCCTGCATATCTCGTCTGGAACGAGAATCAGAGCTGCTGTAGTTCGGCTCACGCACGCCAAACAACACACGCACACAAACAGGCAAACATGGAGCCTGAATGCAAATCACTGGGCTTACATCAGCATCCGAACCAAAACACACGCACACTGGAACCCAGATGCCACTCGATGGACTTACACCGGCTTCCAAGCACACAACAAGCACAATCAAACACAATCAGATAACAAGTAAACACACACAAAAAGGAAAAAAGTGCCCGGAGAGACCTCGCACGGTCTCCTGCCTACATACCTCGTCTGGAACAAGGATCAGGGCGATGTAGTTCCCCCTAAAGGGAAATAAATTATAGCCAGAAACCAAGGGAAGACACACTACCAGGGAGTTGTACTCGAGCCTAGTGTTGTCATGCATCATTGCCCTATGTTGAGGTTTCTACCTACTTGCACAACTGCAAGTTAATCCTATCCAGGAAGAAAGCAAGCATACAAGCATACAAGCAAACAAATATTCACAAAGCACACACTATAACCAGTCAAGTGAGGCTCAAACAATGGGTTTGACTGCCGAAGCAAGTCATCTGTACTTGGGTATTATTCGCTCTTAACCTTGCCATTGAGAGGCTAAGGTGAAGCAGATGAAAGGTGAGTGAAGATTAGACTTCACATCTCTTATCCCTGACCAGGGAGAGCTTCAGACAAAGGAGCGTGGGTCCAGAATGGAGGGACCCTTCTACGCTCAAGACTCTGACTCGATTGTGCAACAGCACAAGATCTTGGGTTTGTGCCCCAATGCATCAACACACAGCCGTGTGAGCAGAGGGACGACTCAACAGAATAGTGGGGGATAGATTGCATATCCCTTGGCTTCCACCAATTGCCTCATAGAGGTCTTTACCTGCTTGGGCACAAATGTAAACAACCACAAACATCGCCTCTTAAGGAGGACTTCAGACATTTGCCCGGCCAAGTAACAGGCCGGGTCTCCCAGACTACATGAAGAATAGAAGTCCTACCTCAAGTGGTTTAAAAACCAAGCAGCAGCAAGCAAGTTCTTAAAGAACTGTAAGCAACTTAATGTACCTGAAATCAATCAAGTATCATCAGTACTCAGACAAACCAACAGTAAACAGCAAATGTTAATCAGTTAAACTGCACAGGCAACACAAGTTAATGCACACAAGTGCAAGCTATAAGCCCAAGCTCAAGCATCACAACCTACAAAACAAAGTCAAGTTAGTTTATAAACATCAACCAAACTCAATTCAAATTGCCTTGAAGCAATCTCCTTAAGCATTGTGCATTTCATCCTGAAAATCCAAACCAAATGTGAGAAACTAGACCACTAGGCCAAGCCTAGGGTCCAAAAGGGAGAAAAAAATCTAAACAGCAAGCCAAACCAATCCAAAATCAAATTAAAACCATTCAAAAGCAAATGCAATTGGTCCCATGCTTATACCATTCTCCATTATCATTTCATGACCAAAACATGTCAAATTAGGTCAAATGCAACATCAAAAGACCAAACAGAACTATTTCACTCAAAAGCATACCAAAAAAAATTCCAAAAATCCTCAAATAATTCACACCTAAACAGGACATATTCAATGTATAGCATGTCAATTTTCAGCTCAATTGGACAAAAGAAAGTAGGTCAATGAAAATCAATAAATCCAGACACAATTATTCAAGCCAATTCAAGGCATCAACACAAGCATTCACTTCAAAAATTCATAAAACAGTGAAAACAATTAAGAAATGAATGGGACCAAAAGCATGATGTCCTACAATGTGTCTACAATCAACATACCAAATTTCATCTTCATCCAATACCATATGAGAATTTCACAAAGATATACAAACATGTGTCACACAAGGTTGCAAAATGAACCAACAGAGAAGAAAAATATCAATCAAATTGAAAACACAACCAATAAATCCAGAAAAAATCACATGTTATCTTGACATATCAATGATCATTCATGCAAAAAATGGAGCAATCCAACAATCCTAGGCCATGCAAATAAATTTATAAAGTTGACCTAGCTAGGTGTGACACAAATTGTCACACCTAGATTCAAAAAAATCATATCTCAATCATCAAGTGTCCAAAAATTACAAACTTTACATGGAAATCACCATCAACATGTCCATAATGAGCACAAAAAATTTCAATCATTTCTTTACAATTATGAGCATTTCATGTTAAAAATGGCAAAGTGTACAAAATTGTGACACATTCTACAAACCCTAAGCATTTTATTTTTCTACACATGCAAAAAATTCCAAAAAATATCCATTAAATTCTAAACATTCTCATGAGAATAATGCAAAAAACCTCACAAAAATTGGATGAATCATGAACTCTCTATGAATTTTTGAAGTTGAGATACCAAAATGTAAAAAACAAATGAAAAAGAAATGAAATAATTGGAATTAAATTCAGATAATGGCACACTCGTAACATTTAACCCTCAGAGCAAAACGACGTGGTTTCGCTAAGTGGCCAGGAAATGTTCCTATTGGCCAATCCGCGCGCCAAACACAATTCAAATGGCAAGGCAAACAGTAGCGGATCAAACAGCAACAATTCATCATCTTCCTCATCAATATTTCCAGAAAAATGCAGAAAATCGAAAATCCTCAAACCTCAATGAAAATCAACAAATAGATAACCATTGGAACTGTCTTCTAACCAGGATAACGAATATGTAAACGATTTGCCCTAATTCCTACTGTATCTCACGGATCGAGCAAAAACCTAAACACACATCCAACTTCAAAACGCGATTTCTTCCTCTACAGTTCACTAAATCAAAAACTACCTACAGCATAGTGTTCTACATGGAAAGCACTATAGAACGCATATGGAAATTGAAAGAATAGTGACATTCGAATTCACACCTTAAATTGAAGACAGTGGTAATTCTTTGAGCCTTGGCGCGCAACAATCCAAAACAGATGAAGGAGATGCTTCAGGAAGGTAATTGCAATGCTTAGCTTGGCTCGAAGTTGCTCCTATTGGAAGAAATTTCAATTTGCCATTGTTGATCACCACTTGAACAGTCGCGGATTTGCAAGGTTAAGGCAATGAATTGATGAAACAGTTGAAGTTCTTGATCCAAGGAAGATGAAGCAAGAAGAATTTCGTGAATTGGTGAAGAATTGAGGAAGATTCAATGAATTTTTGCTCTTGAAGCTTCTTGATGAATTTGGAAAATTGGAGGGAAAAGTTGTTAGAGTTTCTTGTGATTTGTGATATGATCAATATTCAGTTATGATTAATGCTATATACTTCCACTTAATCCATCTCTAATCACAAATTAACCAAAAATGATGTAATTAGCAAAAATGCAATTTTACAAAGCAAGGGCAAAATGGACATTTCACCCTGGGGCTTGTGACAGCTGTATGACAGCTCACACACTCTCCAAATACCAGCTGTGATGTGTTGGCACTTGTCTCATGGCAATTGGCTTTGTGTAACTCATTTTCACTATGTTATGCCACATCTTGCATTTTCAAGTGAAGTTTAAAAATGACTTGGCCAAATATTGAACTTTGAGCACTTGTGACAGTTGAAACAATTTCTAATTTGCATTTGTGAGGTGTTGCAAAAACTCCCATGCCAAAATTCCCATTATTTCTCAACTTGGACCATTTTGCCCTTGACTTTTTAATTGTGCACTTGAAAATTGACCTTTTGCATTGACCATTTTTGATGAATTCCAATTATGCACCATGAAAGTACATGTCAAATGGAGTTTGCACATAAAAGGATCACTCAATTTGGACACTCCATGTGGAAGTTATGCCACTTTGATTATGGGTCATTTTTGAAATTGAATGGACCATAACTTACCAACCATGCATGGGATTTTCAAGTTCTTGGACTTTTTGAAAAGGTGAGACCAAGATCTACAACTCTCATGTTGAACAAATTTTCATTTGAAGCTTCCTTGGACATGTAATTTTGAGGTCAAAAACTTTCCATTTTTGGAAACTTCCATTACAAGTCACTTTCTATTTTTGGCAATTTTTGTCCTGACTTGATTTTCTTCATTCTTGAGCTTTGCAATGTCAAATAACACTTGTTCCAACATGAATGAAGTGTATCCAACTCTCTCCCACCTCCAAATCCATAAAATCAAGCACAGTTGACCACAGTTGACTTTTTCAACTGATAGATGAATTTGGCAATGCATAGATCAAACTGAGCTCCAATCTTCTGATGAAATGGTCCAATGATGAAACCCTAGCCTCCATAAGCTCCATACAATCACATGTTGATCCCCATATCAATCATAGACCCCCTCTCCTAGCCATGCCCTGATTGGCCCAATGCAACTGATTAGGGTTGACCAGTGGTCAAAACCCTAATCTCAAGGTATCTTGATCAAACTCCTGATGATGACAAACCATGATGATGATGATGTATCATTTCAATCAAGATGAAGACCAATCTCCTTGAGAATCACAAAACCCTAATTTGGACCTCCACATCCTCAGATGATTAATGATCAGTCCAAAAACCCTAGCTTGCATATGACCTCTTATCTCCTGATCAAGACTTGTGAGAATGGCTTGCATAATGTAACCACATGATATGCAATATGCAATGTCTAATGACCTAAAAATGATATGCAATATGATATGCTAGTCCCAAGAGAGGAGGACAAATTTTGAGGTGTTACAGCTGCCCCTATTCAATCCACTATGAACCTGTCGATATGAATAGCCTCGGCTTTCAGATGATCAGGATGAAGAGTGATTGAATACCAAGAACAGACGAACAATTTGCACTCTGATGGGTCAGAATCGGCGAAGAAACAATCTCTAAACCAAAATCCGTCTGGTACGGAGAAAGTCGGCCTGATCACCGAAAAATGTCGACCTGGATACCAAAATAAATGGTAACACAGGGATAACTATGGCCTGAACACCACACATCCGCTGGGGATTATTATTCCTTTCTTTTTTATGCTTTTCTTGAACCCTGAAATTTTCTCTATTTTTATTTTCTTGAACCCCGAAATTTTCTCTTTCACCAATGATCCCCGATCACTGCATTCGAACCCCGTTCTCCTATTTGCCAAAATAATGAACCCCATTCTCCAGTTTGAACCCCAGTCGCCTGACGATAACTCACGATCGCCATTGTGAACCCCGTTCTCCAGAAAATGCCTCAACATTTCCCTTTCTCCATTTGAACCCCATCTCCAGAAAATGCCTCAACATTTCCCTTTCTCCGATTGAACCCCGTTCTCCAACTTCTTGTGATAATTCCTGCTGGCAACGCCGGAAATAACACCAACACCACTCTGAGGGCGACATGTCAGAGGGCATACCTTCACAAAAGGAAGGTAGCATGTGTATCTCTTCCTCAGAAGACACCTATAACGACCTCCATTAGCCTCAGCCAGAGTCTAAGGTGACACATGAACAGAAGATAATCCTAAGGACCTCATCCCGGATACATTCTTCAACTCCAATCTTCATTTGAACCCCAGAAAATGCCTCAGCATATACTCTTCTCTGATTGAACCCCGATCTCCAGAAAATGTCGCAACACTTCCCTTTCTTCATTTGAACCCCATCTCCAGAAAATGCCTCAACATCTCCTTTTCTCCATTTGAACCCCGGAATCGCGCTAATCGCGTAACGCCCTCTGATTTTATTTCCATCTCTGCTCGATAGAAAAATTTCCTCCAATATCGCACTATTGGGGAACATTGTTGATCTGACGCCATGATGCTAAACTCCTCAGAGTAACATCTTCACCATCTGGTGAAACCAAACCTTCAAGCGGTAACCACGGCTTGAGTCGCGCTGATCGCGTCATGACGTTGAACTTATCCAAGTAACATCTTCACCATCCGGCGAAACCAAATATCAAGCGGTATCCACGGCTTGCATCGCGCTGAACGCGTCATGATGTTGAACTTATCCAAGTAACATCTTCACCATCCGGTGAAACCAAATATCAAGCGGTATCCACGGCTTGAATCGCGCTGAACGCGTCATGATGTTGAACTTATCCAAGTAACATCTTCACCATCCGGTGAAACCAAATATCAAGCGGTATCCACGGCTTGAATCGCGTTGAACGCGTCACGATGTTGAACTTATCCAAGTAACATCTTCACCATCCGGTGAAACCAAATATCAAGCGGTATCCACGGCTTGAATCGCGCTGAACGCGTCACATCTCCATCTCTGTCCGACGGAAAAAATCTCCTCCAGTATCGCACTACTGGAGAACATCAAATCTCAAGCGGTAATCACGGCCCGAGTAACTGATACTTGCAATACTGATGATTTTCCAACTAGTGAAACCACTCCTCAAACGGTAATCACGGCTCGAGTAGCATCTTCACCCACTGGCAGAACCATATCTCAAACGGTAACCACGGCTTGAGACTAGCCTATGCTTGCAATGATGCATGATTGATTTTTCTGCGTAATGCTCCATAATTATGGAAATGCTACGCGATTATTTATTTTTTCTATGCAATATGCTATGCTTATTTACATGATGAATGCATAAAAAATATCCCCCTCAAGGGACTCTTCTGGGAAGCACGAGACACTCTGCTGAGGAACTCTCCATTGCTCCAACTCCACCCTGCTGGGGAATAGCACTGCTGCTGGGAAAAGGCAACCCTTGCTGAGGAAACCTCCTTTGCACCCAATCCGCTCGGGAATTTGCTGGGGATAAGAACCACCAATGCACTCTGTGGGGATACAACAATCTTTGACTTGCTGAGGATATAAATCTCGACTCTGCTTCGAGAAAACCTCACAGATACCTGACGACTTCACTGGGGAAATGCTCACAGATGCTCTGCTGGGAAACAGCCACCTCCAGGCCTGGCCACTGGGGAAGCATCGATCTAACACCCGCTGGGGATAACCATCCTGACCCTGCTAGGGAAGCGAATGCCACTCCGCTGGGGACAACCCATGCAATCCATAGGTAGAATCAACTCAGCTGGGGATGCAGATATCAGTCCGCTACGGAAAACTATCCGATCCACTGGTAGGATGAACACTGCTGGAGATATATTTCATTGAAACCCGCTCCACTCGGGGAATAGCAACCTTCAGGACTGGCTGCTGAGGACACTGTTTTAAACCTGCCGAGGATAACCATCCTGACTCGGCTGGGGAAGTCACAGACCTTGATCTGCTAGGGAGTTGGTCCTCTAATTCTGCTTGGGGACCTAGCTGGGGAAATGAGAAAAGTTGGTACAGAACACCCGTCGACTCGTCGAACCACGGTATCCACCTCCCAATCTCGCATCAGCTTTCCACTTTTGAGAACTTCCAGACTCGTCTGGACCTTTTCTGCTCCATCATCTTGTATTCCAAAATCGCTCCGCGCTCGACGGAGAACGAACTCCTGGGGCTATACAGACTTTCAATTTTCCGACTTTGAAGAGTCTTCTTGATTAATTCCCAAGGTCGTCGCACGTCTCAACGTCTCTCATCGCTTCTCTACCCATTCATTCGTCCCTGATTGGACCCTGCGGGGAACTTCCACAAACTTTCCAATCTTCCGATTTTGAAGAGTCTTCTTGATTAATATCAAGGATCGTCGTACGTCTCAACGTCTTCGTCATCCCTTCACATTCATCCCTGAGCGAACTCTCTGGGGATTTGCTTTTGTCAACAGATTCCACATCACAACCTGCAAGTGAGTGAAAAATACCGAACAGTTCCTGCAGAACAGATCGTTAGATAAAATCGTGCCCCAGGCGTGTCAAGATTTCAACACTTGGGTTACTCAACCTTCCGAATAAGATTTCAAGCTTTCAATCTTATAAACATGCATTGGAAGGGACCTGTATGTCTTAAAATGCAAGATTCTTTATCAAAACAATTGGATGTTTTTGCAATCAAAGCGGTAATGAAAACAAAAAACAAAATTATTTGACTGAATATGCATTTTATTGATTGAAAAGTGTGTGGCTCAAATTGAGCAATACAAAAGGAAGCAATTCCTGAAAAGAGGTAATTGCACACAAAAGGAAAAATCTATCCTAATGGCAATGTGAAACCCGTGATCTCATCGAGTTCCAACTCGGTTACACCCCATATGTCCTCAGACTCTCTGTGCTTTCTGCCTTCTGAACAAGACGCTTCCGATTGATCCCTACCGAGTATTATCCATGATGCTTTAACCAAAGCGCGAACGATCATGCTGGACGCAGTTGTTCGTTTTAATCCCTCTTTTGCCTGGACCGCCCTCTCGGGTTTTCAATCCACCGGGATACCCTTTTTTGCCCAAGTCGCCTTTTCAGGTTCTCGACTTGCCGGGTGTACATTTTGAAGGTGAGAAAAACAAGAAAGGGGGGGTTTGAATTGTTTGAAAAATAAGCGCTTTTGCAAAATGAAATCACACAATGATTTTATACTGGTTCGCTTATAACACAAAGCTACTCCAGTCCACCCGGCCAAGGTGATTTCGCCTTCAACAAGGACTTAATCCACTAATCTTGAAAGATTACAAACAACCCCTAAGAGAGAAGAAAATCTCTTAGTCCTCTCAAGTCTACAGACTACAAAGAGTCACTTGAGGAAATCAAATAAAAAATTAGATACAAGATGTGTAATCTAGAGTGCTTCTAAGAAAGCAAATATTACAAACTTAAGAACAAATTTTTCACTTGATAAGCAAAAGCTTAGTGAAAATCTTTGAAGAACAAAGATGTTTTTCTTGAGCGTGATATAATTTCAGTATAGTTTTGGCTAGTGATTTCTCATTTTACTGAATGAGATTTCTTCTCTATTTATAGGAGTTGAAGTAGAGTTGAAGTAGCGTTGAATCTGTTGGATATTGAGATGTAGTTACGCCATTCCATTTATAGCTTCTGCAGTAGACTTTTTCTCTTAGAAGTGACTACTTACCACAATTAGTATCTTCTCTCTTGGAAGTGGAGATTAACGTCTCTTTCTAATTGAGGAAATCCATTTGCAGAACTTTAACTTGGCTTAAACGTTACTTCATCATGATTAACAATTCTGATTAGAGTCTGTGTGTATCTGGAGAAACTAGCTTCTGATGTTATCTCTTGAAAGTTCAGATGGCGCTGATAACTTCAGAATTTACAGAAGGCATTTGTTCAGAGTCAGAGCTTCTAGACTTTACTTCATGTTCAGATGCTTCTGATACTTGAGATTTTGCATCTGATGACATCATCAGATTTATTTCTTCTTTCTTTAGAACCCTGCACACTTAGAAACTTTTCGTTAGGGTGCCATTTTTGGTTTCATCCTTTGTTATCATCAAAATCATGGAGTCTGTTGTAGAACACTTTTTGTTCTTACAATCTCCCCCTTTTTGATGATGACAAAACAATTAAATTTATCAGATGAAACATGAAAAAATATTAGATCAGATAGACAAAAGCTCCCCCTGAGTTAGTACTAGGGAGTTCAGAAGTTCTTACCAGAGCTTTTCAGGTAATGAGATTTCTGAAACTTTCTGCAATTTCTTAATTTTAATGTTAGAGTTATTTAATCAGAGCTATTATTTAATCAGAGCTATTTATATTAGAACTATTTCTATAATTGTTGCAGAATGTTTAAGGTTTTAGACATAATTTTCATCAGAGCTATTATTAATAATTTCTCCCCCTTTTTGGCATAATCAAAAAGGCATAGAAAATAAAAAGAGTAATAAAGAGAAAAACAATTCATTAAAAAGCACAAAGGCAAACAGCAGTCAAAACATTAGATTCAACAGAATATCAGAGCTAAAAAGAAAGACAGAAGCAAAAACACTTAGGCAAACAAACAAAAAATAAATCCTAAGTGCCTAAGGGTTTGGAGGTTGAGGAAGTCTCTGAAGCAACATGGCAAACATGTTCTGGATATTTTCGTTCAGAGCATCTTGCTTGTCCATCCTGGTACGAAGCTCATTCTGATCTTTCTTGATCTCTTGCTGATCTTGCTTGATCTCCTTCAGAGTGTTAAGAATCAGAGGGATCGCAGAGGAAGACTCCCCCTGAATCAGAGCCTGCTGAGCTTCAGCTTCAGCAGCAGCTTGGGCTTCTGCATCTGCCTTAGCCTTGGCTTCAGCTTCCTGAATCCTTAGAAGTTCTGCTTCCTTTGCCAGGCGTTCTTCTTCCAACCTCTTTGCTTCTTCTTCAGCTTCCCTAGCCAATCTTTCTTCCTCTAACCTTCTGGCCTCAGCTTCTCTAGCCAGTCTCTCTTGGAGTCTTTCCTCAGAGTCTCTGATGTAGCCATTTCTGACTTGTTCAGAGATACTCTTCAGCCTATAAGACTCAGAGGTCATCCAACTAATGACTCTGTTCCAGTGTGTCCTAACCGATTTAGGATCATCACTGACTTCAGAGTTTTTAGCCAGAGACTTGATCTTCTGGACTGAAGCTTCTGCAACCTGTATAATGGCCTCCTCAAGGGTAGGTATGGTAAGTTCAGGTTCAGGTTCAGGTGAATGAGGTGGAGAGTTTTGAGGGCTGAGATTTAGAGGTTGAGGTTCAGTTTGTGTTTGAGTTTGTGGGGCGAAATTTTTAGCATAGATTTCAGCTATTGTTGGGGAGTTTGGGTCAGAGTGTTCTTGGTCAGAGGACTCTTGTTCAGAGAACTCTTGGTCAGAAGAAGGGGAAAGGTAAGGGGGTGATTCATATTCAGAGGATGAGGAAGAGCTGTGGTGATATAGTTGATTAGGGTCAGAGGTTGTTGTGAAATTACGAGCAATTTTTAGAACAGGTGGAGGTTGAGAGGTTCTGGTGATTGAGGGTGGTATTTCAGAGGTGGTATATATTGGTTGAGAGGAGAGAGGGTTAGAGGAAGCCATTATAGATTCAGAAGAGACAGGAGGAATAGACTTACCAGAAGAGACATTCAGAGGTGCTGAAGCTTTGGTGCCAGAGGTTTCTCCAAGTCTGGCTTTCTTTGCCTTCCTTGCTTCCTCAGCTATCTTCTTCTCAAAAAGACCTCTTTTGTATCTGACCAAATCTTCTACGGAGTCCAGACAGTCTTCAAGGCGGAAATCAGAAATATCAATGCCTTCATCCAGACGATCCTGAAGGTAGATAGCAATGGCATCTCTGGGTTCATTTTTGAAGAACCTTTCAAGGCCATGAGGCATCTTCCTCTGATCCTTCAGAGCTTCCCAGGTCACTTCCATAGTGGGCTTGACTCTGATGTCTTTGATGATTCCCATACTCCTCAGATTTTTGGCATTCAGAGGCTTTCCCACATCAATTGCCAGATCATCCATACATCTGGTCTTCTCCAGAGCATCTACCAGCCCATGCTCAATGAAGATGTCAGAGAGCAATCTACCCAGAGGAATGTAGGATCTGGGCTTCATGTTATTCCTGGTTTCTCTGACTGAATCCCTCAGATATCTGAAGAGGAGAACAGGGAGGTTGATCGGGATCCCCTTCTGAATACAGTAAAGGATGCATTTCTGATCAGCATTTATGTAATCTGAAGAGTTGGAGGCTGGACGATGATGGATTGTTCCCAGAATAATCTTCAGCCAAACTCGGAGGTTCTGATGAAGCTCCTTGTTCTTAGAGGGTTTCCTTCAACATTTGCTTTGAAGATTGTAGGGTTAATGACTTCTGTGATGCGCTTGGACCTTGGAGGAATGTTGTAAATCCTTTTACCTCCAGCTTTCTCCATGTTTAGCAAGGAAGCAATTGATGCTTCAGTGATGACAATCTTCACACCCAGAACAAACGAGACAATGAACTGGTCATCAGCATCTGCACATCTCCAGAACTCCTTCACCAGAAGAGGATAGATTGGACCATACAATCTGTTGAAGTAGGTTTCCCAACCTTGCTTGTGAAGATCTTCAGTAAGATCAACACCATTTCTTCTTAAATTCTCAAAATCCACCAGTGATTCACACAGTACATCCAAACCTTCAAAGGGAGTTGAAAGGTTTATGTGTTGTTCACGTTCAAGAATGTGAGGTTCTTTGTAGACAGGGGTTGTGGTAACGTCTACAACCATGGGTGTTTGAGTGTTTGAGGTTTGGGGATTAGAAGCGGCTTCCATTTGTTGGGAGAAGTTAAAAACTTCTTGCTCTTGAGGATTCATGACTAAGATTGATGAAGAAGATGAAGAACTGAGAAGGTTGCAGAGAAAACTTCGAGAGAGGGTTTAGGGTTTAAGAGTGAGTGAAGAGTGATAAGTGTGTGAAATGTGAGAAAAGTGTTTATATACCTAAGGGTAAAAACACATGCAAAACGACACATTAATTGCGTTGGAACAGAACACAAGATTTGCACGCTAGGGGGAAAAATGATTATAGCTAATAAATGAATGTCTAATCCCAACAGTAAGCACACTGCTCGAGGAGATTTCAAGCGTTCTGACCTTTGATTTCTTTTGACAGTTGTCTAGAAGTTCTAGGGTTAGACGCATGTTCCCCACGTGTTGATGTATCTGATCTTCAGGAATACCAAAGGATTTCTGAAGATTTCTAACTCAGATATCTTCTTAACTTGGTAGAAGTATCAGAGTCAGAGGCAGAAGTGTATTTGTTTTTATCAGATTCTCATTTTACATGTTCAGAGCCAAATTTTACTCAGGGCAATTTTTAATGTTCAGATTTTCTAATATAAAACGAAATCTATCTTCAGCTAGAGGCTTAGTAAAAATATCTGCCCATTGATGTTCTGTATCAATGAACTTCAGCGTTACTATTCCTTTCTGAACATAGTCTCTGATAAAATGATGTTTAATTTCTATGTGTTTGGCTCTGGAATGTAGAATAGGATTCTTACTTAAACAAATAGCAGCAGTATTATCACAAAAGATAGGAATGTTACTCTCAAATATCTGAAGATCTTCTAGCTGATGCTTCATCCAGAGCATCTGAGTTGTGCACAGTGATGCTGAGATGTATTCTGCTTCTGCAGTTGATAGAGCAATTGTTGACTGTCTTTTGCTAGCCCAGGAGATTAAGTTGTTTCCCAGAAGCTGGCAATTTCCAGAAGTACTTTTTCGTTCTATTCTATCTCCTGCATAATCTGCATCACAATAACCAGAAAGCCTATACTCTGATGTTTTCTCATACATCAGGCCCAGGTTAGGAGTTCCTTTCAGATACTTAAGAATTCTTTTAACAGCTGTTAAATGAGATTCTCTAGGATCTGATTGGAATCTGGCACAAAGACAGACGCTAAAGAGAATATCAGGACGAGTAGCAGTCAGATAGAGAAGAGAGCCTATCATACCTCGATAGAGCTTCTAACAAACCTTGTTGCTTACCTCTTCCTTCTCCAGAATGCAAGTTGGGTGCATAGGAGTCTTTGCAGAGTTGCATTCAGACATATCAAACTTCTTCAGAACATCTTTAATGTACTTGCTTTGATGAATGTACGTGACTTCTGGAGTTTGATTGATTTGAATTCCCAGAAAGAACTTTAGTTCTTGCATTAGACTCATTTCAAATTCTGCCTGCATTAACTTAGAAAATTCTTGGCAAACAGAGATATTAGCAGAACCAAAAATAATGTCATCAACATAAATTTGGCATATCATGAGATCATTTTCATGATTTTTACAGAAGAGTGTAGAATCAACTTTCCCTCTGATAAAATTTTGTTCCAGAAGAAAATTGCTCAGACGTTCATACCAAGCTCTGGGAGCTTGTTTAAGTCCATATAAGGATTTCTTAAGTTTGAAAACATGTTCTGGAAAGTTTGAGTTTTCAAAGCCTGGAGGTTGATTAACATACACTTCTTCTGAAATATAACCATTAAGAAATGCACTCTTGACATCCATTTGGTATAATTTGATAGAATGATTAATAGCAAAAGATACAAGGAGACGAATAGATTCTAACCTCGCGACTGGAGCAAAAGTTTCATTATAATCAATACCTTCTTGTTGACTATAACCTTGAGCTACCAGTCGTGCTTTGTTTCTGACAACTTCTCCTTTCTCGTTCAGTTTGTTTCTGAAAACCCATCTGGTTCCAATGACATGAGTGCCTCTGGGTTTAGGAACGAGATCCCAGACATCATTCTTGGAGAATTGATCTAACTCTTCTTGCATAGCTGCCACCCAATCATTATCTTGAATAGCTTCATCACAGGACGTAGGCTCAATCAGAGACACTAGTCCCAGAGGAATATCTTCAGAAGTTCTGAAGGTAGATCTGGTTCTAACAGGTTCATCTTTGTTTCCCAAAATCAAGTCTTCAGATACGTTGCTACGACTCTTGACTTTCCTTGGGATTTCTGGAGATTTAATTTCTTCAGAGTCTGGAGTGACAGTTGCTTCTGGAGTTTTCTCAGATTCTACCAGAGTGATTTCTAAATCTGCAAACTTTTCAACTAGCTTTGACTTTTCAGGGTCAAGCTTATCATCAAATCTAACATGAATTGATTCCTCCACAATTTTGGTTTCTGTGTTGTATACTCTATAGCCTTTAGAGCGTTCTGAGTATCCTAACATAATACCTTTCTGTGCTTTGGAATCAAACTTGTTTAGATGTTCTTTAGTATTTAATATAAAGCAAATGCATCCAAAAGGATGAAAATATGAAATGTTGGGTTTTCTTCCCTTACACAGTTCATAGGGAGTTTTATCCAGAATAGGTCTAATAGAGATTCTATTCTGAATGTAACACGCTGTATTTACAGCTTCTGCCCAAAAGTGCTTTGCTACATTTGTTTCATTGATCATGGTTCTGGCCATTTCTTGGAGTGTCCTATTCTTCCTCTCTACAACTCCATTTTGTTGTGGAGTTCTAGGGCAGGAGAAATCATGGGATATTCCATTAGAATCAAATAGTTCTTCAAAATCTTTATTTTCAAATTCTCCACCATGATCACTTCTGACTCTAACAATTTTAGAGTCAAATTCTTTTTGCACTTTAGAACAGAAACTGGTGAATACAGAGTGAGACTCACTCTTGTGCTTTAGGAATTTTACCCATGTCCAGCGGCTGTAATCATCAACGATTACTAGTCCATACTTCTTTCCATTGACTGATGCTGTTTTCACAGGACCAAATAAGTCAATGTGAAGAAGCTCCAGAGGCTTGGAGGTAGAAACAACATTTTTCTTTTTAAAAGATGTTTTTGAAAACTTTCCTTTCTGACAAGCTTCACACAGAGCATCTGAAGAAAACTTCAGTTTAGGTAGGCCTCTGACTAACTCAAGTTTAGTTAGCTGAGAAAGTTTCCTCATGCTAATGTGGCCTAAGCGTCTATGCCATACCCATTGCTCTTTGTGAACTGACATTAAACATTTAACATTTTGATCTTTTAAATCAGAAAGATTTATTTTATAAATGTTGTTTTTCCTCTTGCCTGTGAAGAGGACAGAGCCATCGTTCTGACTAATGGCTTTACACGTTTTTTGATTAAAGATTACATCATAACCGTTATCACTTAATTGACTTATGGATAACAAGTTATGCATTAATCCTTCTACATAAAGAACATCAGATATAGAGGGAAGAGTACCATTACCAATAGTTCCGGAGCCTCTGATCCTTCCTTTCTGATCTCCTCCGAAGCCTACAAAGCCAGCGTCTTTAAGTTCCAGGCTTTGGAACATAGACTTTCTTCCCGTCATATGTCGCGAGCATCCAGAGTCCAGGTACCATGACTGGTGTCTGAACTTTGCTGCATAGGATATCTGCAACATAGATAATCTTATCTTTCGGTACCCAGAATCTCTTGGGTCCTTTCAGATTAGTTTTCCCAGAGTTTCTTACAACTTTGGGTCTTCTAGCATTTTTAAATTTGTGTTCTTGTGTGTGTGTATAGTGGTATGAAAAAGGTGATTTAATTTGGTTACTGGTAGAAGTTTTATCAGAATCAGAATCATACCCAATTCCCCTTTTATTATTCTGACTTACTCCATAAATCATGGATGCCATAATACTCCTATCTATTCCACTCTTCAGAAACTTCTGAAAGGCTTCTTCATATTTATAAATAATTTCATTTGAAGTTTGTGGTGCTTGAGACAACGCTTCTTCTAATTTTAAGCTTTTGTTTTAGCTCCATCTCTTTCTAACGTTAAAGATTTGATTGTATCTTCATGTGCTAGAATTGTTGTCTCAAGTTCACTACATTCTTCAGATTTTGCTTTAAGAAGGCCTTTAATGCTTTTAACTTTTTGTTTTAATTTCTGAAGAGAGGTAAGAGTTTCTGATAAACATGATTCTAAGTCAGATCTAGAAAGTTCAGAAAATACCTCTTCAGATTCTTCATCTGAGCTGCTGGATGTGGTAGCCATAAATGCTACGTTGGCTTGTTCATCAGAGTCAGATTCTGATGATCCTGATTCACTATCGTCCCAGGTGGCCATTAATCCCTTCTTTGTTCTGAAGGCATTTTTCTTGAAGCTTTCTTTCTTAGAGTTATCTTTCTTCAGCTTGGGGCATTCATTTCTATAATGACCTGTTTCTTTACATTCAAAACAGGTAATATCTTTATTAGGTTTACCTTTTGAAGTTGACTCTGATCTATCCCCTCTGGGTCTTGATCTTCTGAAGTTGTTGTTGTTCCTTCTTTTCCAGAGTTGCTTAACTCTTCTGGTTAGTAAGGACAGTTCTTCTTCATCATCAGAGTCTTCAGGTTCAGAGTCGTCAGTATCTGCAGTTTCTGCCTGGAGAGCTTTGGTTCTGTCTGACTTCCGTCTTTCAGGTCTGGACTTCAGCGCCACTGACTTGTTCCTTTTTTGAGGCTCATCCTCCTCTAGTTCTATCTCATGGCTTCTGAGAGAACTAACAAGTTCTTCAAGGCTGATACTGTTCAGATCCTTTGATAACTTCAGAGCAGTAACCATAGGTCTCCATTTCTTTGGCAGACTTCTGACAATCTTCTTAACATGATCTGCAGTCGTGTATCCTTTGTCTAGCACTTTAAGACCTGCAATAAGAGTTTGGAATTTGGAAAACATAGCTTCTATAGCTTCGTCATCTTCCATCTTGAAGGCTTCATATTTCTGGATCAACGCCAGAGCCTTCGTCTCCTTGACTTGGGAGTTTCCTTCATGGGTCATCTTCAGAGAGTCAAGTATATCTTTAGCCGTCTCTCTGTTGGTGATCTTTTCGTATTCGTTGTATGATATAGCATTTAGAAGTATTGTTCTGGCCTTGTGATGATTTTTGAACTCACGTTTCTGATCTTCTGACATTTTGCTTCTGGGAACTTCAGCTCCATTTAAGGTTGGAGGTTTGTATCCATCTGTGACAATGTCCCAGAGGTCAGCATCATAACCCAGAAAGAAACTTTCGATTCTATCTTTCCAGTAATCAAACTTTTCTCCATCAAAAACAGGAGGCTTGGCATTGTAAGAATCTTTCTCATTTGAGTGGGCCATTTGTTTTTCTCGCACTGGATCTCTCTACACGGTTAAGTGTTTGATTTGAAAATCAATAACAGAGCCGGAGCTCTGATACCAATTGAAGGTGAGAAAAACAAGAAAGGGGGGGTTTGAATTGTTTGAAAAATAAGCGCTTTTGCAAAATGAAATCACACAATGATTTTATACTGGTTCGCTTATAACACAAAGCTACTCCAGTCCACCCGGCCAAGGTGATTTCGCCTTCAACAAGGACTTAATCCACTAATCTTGAAAGATTACAAACAACCCCTAAGAGAGAAGAAAATCTCTTAGTCCTCTCAAGTCTACAGACTACAAAGAGTCACTTGAGGAAATCAAATAAAAAATTAGATACAAGATGTGTAATCTAGAGTGCTTCTAAGAAAGCAAATATTACAAACTTAAGAACAAATTTTTCACTTGATAAGCAAAAGCTTAGTGAAAATCTTTGAAGAACAAAGATGTTTTTCTTGAGCGTGATATAATTTCAGTATAGTTTTGGCTAGTGATTTCTCATTTTACTGAATGAGATTTCTTCTCTATTTATAGGAGTTGAAGTAGAGTTGAAGTAGCGTTGAATCTGTTGGATATTGAGATGTAGTTACGCCATTCCATTTATAGCTTCTGCAGTAGACTTTTTCTCTTAGAAGTGACTACTTACCACAATTAGTATCTTCTCTCTTGGAAGTGGAGATTAACGTCTCTTTCTAATTGAGGAAATCCATTTGCAGAACTTTAACTTGGCTTAAACGTTACTTCATCATGATTAACAATTCTGATTAGAGTCTGTGTGTATCTGGAGAAACTAGCTTCTGATGTTATCTCTTGAAAGTTCAGATGGCGCTGATAACTTCAGAATTTACAGAAGGCATTTGTTCAGAGTCAGAGCTTCTAGACTTTACTTCATGTTCAGATGCTTCTGATACTTGAGATTTTGCATCTGATGACATCATCAGATTTATTTCTTCTTTCTTTAGAACCCTGCACACTTAGAAACTTTTCGTTAGGGTGCCATTTTTGGTTTCATCCTTTGTTATCATCAAAATCATGGAGTCTGTTGTAGAACACTTTTTGTTCTTACACATTTTTCTTTTTATCCCTAATTTTTGCCCGAACCTTTTCTTTTCTGTTTTTTGGTTCACCGGGATGCCCATTTTTGCCTGGACTATTTTATTCTTTTTGTCCAGCGGGTCAATTCATACGAAGTATTTTTTAACTGCGTCCGCATTCACAGGGGATGGAAAATCTTCGCCATCCATGGTCGTTAGCAACAAGGCTCTGCCAGAGAAAACCTTCTTGACCACGAATGGACCTTCATAATTGGGTGTCCATTTGCCCCTTCGATCGTTTTGAGGAGGAAGGATCCTTTTCAGCACCATATCACCCACGTGATATATCTGAGGCCGTACCTTTCTGTCAAAAGCACGCTTCATCCTTTGCTGGTATAACTGCCCATGACAGATGGCTGCTAGCCTCTTTTCTTCTATCAGGCTTAACTCTTCATACCGGGTCCTTACCCATTCAGCCTCTTGCAATTTCACGTCCATCAGGACTCTCAAAGAGGGAATCTGAACTTCAACAGGTAATACAGCTTCCATCCATACACCAACGAGAAAGGCGTTGCCCCAGTAGATGTGCGCACCGACGTTCGATACCCATGCAATGCAAACGGAAACATCTCATGCCATTCTTTGTAAGTTACCACCACTTTCTGCACAATCACACCTTCGGTGCATTCAAACGTTATCCGGGCAACCAAAAGCACATTCACCTTAACCTCCCCCATCAGACATCAGAATCCGTTCGGATTCAGGGCCAGGCCCCTCCTCCGGGATCGGTTACTCTCAATCTTTCGATTAGAGTACCTCGAGATGTCCTCATCAGGGAACTCAAACCTCCTCGGTTGATAATCCTCAATGGGTTGCGGAGCGATGTAATCAGACAATACACCCCTTTATTGCTTCCTGAGAGTATCACAAATCAATCATCCTTCTTTTGCACTCTCGCAACCCGTCCGGTCATTGCTGGCTCTTTCAGAAATCTACCTGATCAGATCCATCTCGAAATCCACAAAGTGGTATGAATCAGCATATACTGTCTCAGTCGGCGAGCCGCCTATGCCAAAGTACATCAAGTTCCCCGAGCAGTGAATGTATTGTTTCACAGTCGGTAAGCTTTTTGCTAAGGTAAATTGCATGCTCTTTTCGACAAGCCTCGTCATGCTGACCCAATACACCTCGCAGACCCCTCGAAGGCCGTCAAGTACCAGATTAACAATTGCTCCTTCCACGGGAGACATCGGAATCAGAGGCTCCTGCAACTTATTCTCTTACCATTCAATGCCCCTTGGCAATCATTATTTCACCTGACAGTTTGATCTCTTTTTCTTGAATGGGTTCCCACGTGGCTGTTAGGTGAGATGTGAACCATGACATGTAGTTCCATCTGCCTAAAAGACCACGAACCTCTTTCTTTATTCTCGGTTCAGGCATTTTTCTTATATTTTCTTTTACTTTACTTTTTTTTTTTTTTTACAGGATCAACCTCGATTCCTCTTTTACAACGAACCCCAACATCTTACCGGACCGCACTCTGATAGTGCACTTATCTGAATTCAACCTCAGTTTGAATTGTCTCAACCGGTCAAACGACTTGCCCCGGTCTGCCAGATGCCCCTCTTCTGTTTGGGACTTTTCTATCATGTCATAGCATAGCATTCATTTTCACGATGAATCACATCATGGAACAAAGTCACCATGGCTCTCTGATACAGGCACTGGCGTTCTGCTTCTTTAGAGGACAATCTTCTCTCCATGGCAGCTTGTGCACAACGACATCGGTATCCGACCCTGGCATATCCTGACACGACCAGGTGAAGGTATCCACATGTCCCTTCAACCGGACTACCATTCTGCTCTCGACTTGCCTCTGAAGCGGCTCCAATTTTTGCTTCCTTTCTGACCTCGGCGGCACTTGGCATAACAATCTCAACCCGCTCTTCGTGCGGCTGAATCACCTTCTCCTCTTGTTTTAACAACCTGGCTAATCTTCCAGCAGATCACAATCTTCTTCGCCTTCTTCTTCGGCATGATAGATCGGATTGTCGAAGTCATATGAGGTGTAACCAAATTGTTATCAACGAGATCCCGAGAATTATTTTTGAAGTTGGGACGAGACAAATCAAAAAGAAAATGAACATAAACATTGCCATTTTTATTTGTTTTTAAACTGCAAAAATAAATGAAAAACAGGGAACACCGCTTTTTGACTGAAAAACATCCATTTATTAATGATGCAGAAATGTTGCAAAATGAAACATGAGGTGGCCCTTACAATGTACCAATACGTTTCGGGCAAAACGTAAGGCTTTCATGCAGATAAAAACTGAAAACAGAAATTATTACTCTTCAGGATGAGTGACAATGATGATCTTTTTAGGCCTTCCAGCTTCCTGGTACGCACGGCTTTATCCAACCATCAAACTTGCAGTTACTGTCATTCTCTTCACCCATCACACAGACGTGATCTGAATCTTCAGTAATTGCACTCACCACTGCCTGACCATGCGCCGGCATTGGATTAGCATTAACATTCGGTGATGGCGCAAAATTGATGGCCTTGGAGTCTACCAGATCCTGGACAATATGCTTAAAAGCTTTGCAATCCTCAATGTGATGTCCGGGTGCCCCAGCATGGAACTCACACCTGACATTCTCATCATAGCTGGCAGGCCTCTGATCAGGTTTCAACGGAGTCAACACCCTTGGCCGTACCAATCCAAGATCCATCAACTTTTTAAACAGAGAAGCGTAAGTCACGGGCGGTTTATCGAACTGACGATCAATCCATTTTCCCCTTACTTGATACCCGGCTCTCTGCTGAGGTGGCTGACGTTGCTGTCGTACTGACTGATTGCCAGCAGGGATAGTTACAGCAGCAGTGTGCTGGTAGTAACGATCCCTACCGTGTCCTCCCTGGGCATACACAGCACTTGATTCACCCTCATTCTTGCGCTGACCATTCCCGAATGGCTTCTTCGATCCTGATGCCGAAGCGTTACCTCCCTGGATCTTCCCCATTTTCAGCCAACTTTCAATTCTTTCTCCGGTCACCACAATATCAGCAAAGTTGGTAACCGGGCATCCAACCATTCTTTCAGCAAAAACCCCTTGCAAGGTACCCATAAAGAGATCAGACATCTCTCTATCAACCAATGGAGGTTGAACTCTGGCAGCCAACTCCCTCCACCTTTGGGCATATTCTTTAAACCCTTCACTTGACTTCTGAGACATACCCTGCAGCTGGGTACGACTAGGAGCCATGTCAGCATTGAACTGGTACTGTTTAAAGAATGCATCTCCCAAATCCTGCCAGCTCTTGATATCAGAAGATTTCAGCTTGGTATACCATTCCAAGGATCCTCCAGACAGACTGTCTTGGAAGAAGTACATCCAAAGCTTTTGGTATGTTGTGTATGTAGAGATCTTGCGGACAAAGGCTTGAAGGTGAGTCTCCGGGCAGGAACTTCCATTATATTTGTCAAATGAGGGCGCTTTGAATTTCTGTGGGATCACAACCCCCTCAACCAGCCCCATATTCGACATGTTTACCACACCGGGAGTGGCATGACTTTCTAGAGCTCTGATCTTGTCAGCCAGCAACTGAATCTCCTTGTTCTGTGGCGGAGCACTGTACGGACCAAACGGTTCATTGTGCATCGAGAACTGATCAGCTTCTCGGTCCTCCTCTCTATCATCGTCAACCCCAAAGAAAGGCGGGAATAAACTGTCTTTCAAGTTATGCCTCAGACCGGGCCCACCACCAGTAGCAACACCAAATCCACCAGCATTATCATTTACCATACCCACAGTTGCTCTTTTTCCACCGTCTCTGGATCCACCAAGCCCCTGATTGGAGACACCATCCAGGTTAACCCCACTGTTAGCAGCAGAAGCCCGCTCGAGCTTTTCAACTTTGTCAGCCAAAGCTTTCTGACCAACTGCAAAACCCTGCATGATGTTGATCAGCTCATTCATTTTCTCTTTCAGCTCGAGAACATCTGTGTTTGGGAGATCCATCAGTCTGGGAGTGTTGCGCCTGGTGAAATATCTGTGAGGTCGGGTTGAGTGCAAAGGTACAGCTCTGCGAGCACGAGCAATGATTCCTGCAAAACAACAAACAGGTTAATATGCATGAATACGTCTATCCATACGAGGGAGCTTCTGTCCTTTGATTCTGGTTTCATCGAGACAGATAATATTTTGACATCCACATTCTAAAATTCAAGATGTCTCTCAACCAGATTCTCAATCCATAATACTCCCCATATGGCTAGACGTAGGTTTGGTGCAGATGAATGCAAAATGAGAATGATGCAGATGAATGAATGCAATGCGTTGCCATCCTCCAAGCCATCTGATCATCTGCACTGAAACCTGGTCTTTGAACTGATCATAACCATCTGAGGAACAAGTAACCACCAATCTAACCCACGGGTTCCGAAATAAACGGAAGAAAGATACACCATCATCATCATCAGTCTCTGATCAGATACCCATAACCATCTCTGAATCGGCCCGGGGAATCCTGAAATAAACGGATCCCCACTGATAAATACCACGGACAGCACTCTGGCGTCTCTGAAACAACTGGTCATAAATCCAACTTATAAATATGACTCTGATCTACGGAACAAAAAGTCACCATCTGAACATGCATCTGTAAGAATCACCCTCCCCTCACAGGTAAATTCTAATCAGGTCATCCTAAGGCGGATAATAGTCTCGACAATCGGACAGAGATACTCAATGGGTTTGCCCTTTCGGGTGTGCCATTGTAGCTCTCCTGAGATCGTCTAAACCAAAGATCCGGGAAATGATCGGTCACCAAAGTCAATAGCCCAAAAGAGATAACCCAACCAAAGTGGAAAACCCCACTGGAAGAGCACTTCTCAGATGAACCTCGTCCGGCTTGTGGTATGTCACGTCGCAACAATGTGCCCAACCGGCATGTGAGCGACGTGAGACCACGCTAATCCTAGGTGTATACTCGGGCCTGGGTTTTAGCCCCACTCAGAACACCCACCCCAAAACAGAGGAACCACCTGCACAGAGGACGGCAACATGATAGTATGATGCATGCAAATATTTATGCAAATATAGACACTGTTAGAATAATAAATGCAATAAATAAAACAAAACAAGCAACCTAAACCATCCTAGAACGCTAGGAAGAACTCGCTTAGGGAAGATGGACCAGCACAGGTCAACATCCAAATCCCCAGCAGAGTCGCCAGCTGTCGCATCCGCGAAAAAACAACCGGCGGGCTAAGACAAAAACAACACAGAGCCGCCACTGCGCGTTATTTATCCCAAGATAGGGAAAGGAAACGCTCAGAGAAACCTGGAAAAAGCATGGTCTCGCGACCAAAGAGAAAGGGTAAGGGAGTCGGTTACGCAAGGGGAAGGTATTAGCACCCCTCACGTCCGTCGTACTCGACGAGATCCACGTTCTAAAAGAAAGAAAAGGTTGCTAAAACATCACACACACACACAAGGAACGCAGGTGGGGGTTAAGAGGAAGGGAGCTCGATAGGACATCGCATCCTATGCCTACATATCTCGTCTGGAACGAGAATCAGAGCTGCTGTAGTTCGGCTCACGCACGTCAAACAACACACGCACACAAACAGGCAAACATGGAGCCTGAATGCCAATCACTGGGCTTACATCAGCATCCGAACCAAAACACACGCACACTGGAACCCAGATGCCACTCGATGGACTTACACCGGCTTCCAAGCATACAACAAGCACAATCAAACACAATCAGATAACAAGTAAACACACACAAAAAGGAAAAAAGTGCCCGGAGAGACCTCGCACGGTCTCCTGCCTACATACCTCGTCTGGAACAAGGATCAGGGCGATGTAGTTCCCCCTAAAGGGAAATAAATTCTAGCCAGAAACCAAGGGAAGACACACTACCAGGGAGTTGTACTCGAGCCTAGTGTTGTCATGCATCATTGCCCTATGTTGAGGTTTCTACCTACTTGCACAACTGCAAGTTAATCCTATCCAAGAAGAAAGCAAGCATACAAGCATACAAGCAAACAAATATTCACAAAGCACACACTATAACCAGTCAAGTGAGGCTCAAACAATGGGTTTGACTGCCGAAGCAAGTCATCTGTACTTGGGTATTATTCGCTCTTAACCTTGCCATTGAGAGGCTAAGGTGAAGCAGATGAAAGGTGAGTGAAGATTAGACTTCACATCTCTTATCCCTGACCAGGGAGAGCTTCAGACAAAGGAGCGTGGGTCCAGAATGGAGGGACCCTTCTACGCTCAAGACTCTGACTCGATTGTGCAACAGCACAAGATCTTGGGTTTGTGCCCCAATGCATCAACACACAGCCGTGTGAGCAGAGGGACGACTCAACAGAATAGTGGGGGATAGATTGCATATCCCTTGGCTTCCACCAATTGCCTCATAGAGGTCTTTACCTGCTTGGGCACAAATGTAAACAACCACAAACATCGCCTCTTAAGGAGGACTTCAGACATTTGCCCGGCCAAGTAACAGGCCGGGTCTCCCAGACTACATGAAGAATAGAAGTCCTACCTCAAGTGGTTTAAAAACCAAGCAGCAGCAAGCAAGTTCTTAAAGAACTGTAAGCAACTTAATGTACCTGAAATCAATCAAGTATCATCAGTACTCAGACAAACCAACAGTAAACAGCAAATGTTAATCAGTTAAACTGCACAGGCAACACAAGTTAATGCACACGAGTGCAAGCTATAAGCCCAAGCTCAAGCATCACAACCTACAAAACAAAGTCAAGTTAGTTTATAAACATCAACCAAACTCAATTCAAATTGCCTTGAAGCAATCTCCTTAAGCATTGTGCATTTCATCCTGAAAATCCAAACCAAATGTGAGAAACTAGACCACTAGGCCAAGCCTAGGGTCCAAAAGGGAGAAAAAAATCTAAACAGCAAGCCAAACCAATCCAAAATCAAATTAAAACCATTCAAAAGCAAATGCAATTGGTCCCATGCTTATACCATTCTCCATTATCATTTCATGACCAAAACATGTCAAATTAGGTCAAATGCAACATCAAAAGACCAAACAGAACTATTTCACTCAAAAGCATACCAAAAAAAATTCCAAAAATCCTCAAATAATTCACACCTAAACAGGACATATTCAATGTATAGCATGTCAATTTTCAGCTCAATTGGACAAAAGAAAGTAGGTCAATGAAAATCAATAAATCCAGACACAATTATTCAAGCCAATTCAAGGCATCAACACAAGCATTCACTTCAAAAATTCATAAAACAGTGAAAACAATTAAGAAATGAATGGGACCAAAAGCATGATGTCCTACAATGTGTCTACAATCAACATACCAAATTTCATCTTCATCCAATACCATATGAGAATTTCACAAAAGATATACAAACATGTGTCACACAAGGTTGCAAAATGAACCAACAGAGAAGAAAAATATCAATCAAATTGAAAACACAACCAATAAATCCAGAAAAAATCACATGTTATCTTGACATATCAATGATCATTCATGCAAAAAATTGGAGCAATCCAACAATCCTAGGCCATGCAAATAAATTTATAAAGTTGACCTAGCTAGGTGTGACACAAATTGTCACACCTAGATTCAAAAAAATCATATCTCAATCATCAAGTGTCCAAAAATTACAAACTTTACATGGAAATCACCATCAACATGTCCATAATGAGCACAAAAAATTTCAATCATTTCTTTACAATTATGAGCATTTCATGTTAAAAATGGCAAAGTGTACAAAATTGTGACACATTCTACAAACCCTAAGCATTTTATTTTTCTACACATGCAAAAAATTCCAAAAAATATCCATTAAATTCTAAACATTCTCATGAGAATAATGCAAAAAACCTCACAAAAATTGGATGAATCATGAACTCTCTATGAATTTTTGAAGTTGAGATACCAAAATGTAAAAAACAAATGAAAAAGAAATGAAATAATTGGAATTAAATTCAGATAATGGCACACTCGTAACATTTAACCCTCAGAGCAAAACGACGTGGTTTCGCTAAGTGGCCAGGAAATGTTCCTATTGGCCAATCCGCGCGCCAAACACAATTCAAATGGCAAGGCAAACAGTAGCGGATCAAACAGCAACAATTCATCATCTTCCTCATCAATATTTCCAGAAAAATGCAGAAAATCGAAAATCCTCAAACCTCAATGAAAATCAACAAATAGATAACCATTGGAACTGTCTTCTAACCAGGATAACGAATATGTAAACGATTTGCCCTAATTCCTACTGTATCTCACGGATCGAGCAAAAACCTAAACACACATCCAACTTCAAAACGCGATTTCTTCCTCTACAGTTCACTAAATCAAAAACTACCTACAGCATAGTGTTCTACATGGAAAGCACTATAGAACGCATATGGAAATTGAAAGAATAGTGACATTCGAATTCACACCTTAAATTGAAGACAGTGGTAATTCTTTGAGCCTTGGCGCGCAACAATCCAAAACAGATGAAGGAGATGCTTCAGGAAGGTAATTGCAATGCTTAGCTTGGCTCGAAGTTGCTCCTATTGGAAGAAATTTCAATTTGCCATTGTTGATCACCACTTGAACAGTCGCGGATTTGCAAGGTTAAGGCAATGAATTGATGAAACAGTTGAAGTTCTTGATCCAAGGAAGATGAAGCAAGAAGAATTTCGTGAATTGGTGAAGAATTGAGGAAGATTCAATGAATTTTTGCTCTTGAAGCTTCTTGATGAATTTGGAAAATTGGAGGGAAAAGTTGTTAGAGTTTCTTGTGATTTGTGATATGATCAATATTCAGTTATGATTAATGCTATATACTTCCACTTAATCCATCTCTAATCACAAATTAACCAAAAATGATGTAATTAGCAAAAATGCAATTTTACAAAGCAAGGGCAAAATGGACATTTCACCCTGGGGCTTGTGACAGTTGTATCACAGCTCACACACTCTCCAAATACCAGCTGTGATGTGTTGGCACTTGTCTCATGGCAATTGGCTTTGTGTAACTCATTTTCACTATGTTATGCCACATCTTGCATTTTCAAGTGAAGTTTAAAAATGACTTGGCCAAATATTGAACTTTGAGCACTTGTGACAGTTGAAACAATTTCTAATTTGCATTTGTGAGGTGTTGCAAAAACTCCCATGCCAAAATTCCCATTATTTCTCAACTTGGACCATTTTGCCCTTGACTTTTTAATTGTGCACTTGAAAATTGACCTTTTGCATTGACCATTTTTGATGAATTCCAATTATGCACCATGAAAGTACATGTCAAATGGAGTTTGCACATAAAAAGATCACTCAATTTGGACACTCCATGTGGAAGTTATGCCACTTTGATTATGGGTCATTTTTGAAATTGAATGGACCATAACTTACCAACCATGCATGGGATTTTCAAGTTCTTGGACTTTTTGAAAAGGTGAGACCAAGATCTACAACTCTCATGTTGAACAAATTTTCATTTGAAGCTTCCTTGGACATGTAATTTTGAGGTCAAAAACTTTCCATTTTTGGAAACTTCCATTACAAGTCACTTTCTATTTTTGGCAATTTTTGTCCTGACTTGATTTTCTTCATTCTTGAGCTTTGCAATGTCAAATAACACTTGTTCCAACATGAATAAAGTGTATCCAACTCTCTCCCACCTCCAAATCCATAAAATCAAGCACAGTTGACCACAGTTGACTTTTTCAACTGATAGATGAATTTGGCAATGCATAGATCAAACTGAGCTCCAATCTTCTGATGAAATGGCCCAATGATGAAACCCTAGCCTCCATAAGCTCCATACAATCACATGTTGATCCCCATATCAATCATAGACCCCCTCTCCTAGCCATGCCCTGATTGGCCCAATGCAACTGATTAGGGTTGACCAGTGGTCAAAACCCTAATCTCAAGGTATCTTGATCAAACTCCTGATGATGACAAACCATGATGATGATGATGTATCATTTCAATCAAGATGAAGACCAATCTCCTTGAGAATCACAAAACCCTAATTTGGACCTCCACATCCTCAGATGATTAATGATCAGTCCAAAAACCCTAGCTTGCATATGACCTCTTATCTCCTGATCAAGACTTGTGAGAATGGCTTACACAATGTAACCACATGATATGCAATATGCAATGTCTAATGACTTAAAAATGATATGCAATATGATATGCTAGTCCCAAGAGAGGAGGGCAAATTTTGAGGTGTTACACTAAGGAGAGTGGATGACTCTACTACCTTGACATTGGATCTGCATCACAACTACCTTCAAAAATAATAAGTTCCTGCTTTGAGTCTTTTTCTGTTTTGAATAATAAAGATGACAACATTATGGTATGACATTTAAGATTAGGTCATCCTAGTTTTCGTTACTTAAAACACTTGTTTCCTAAGATATTTCACAATAAGAACTTTTCTTTGTTTAAATGTGAAGCATGTGAATTTGCAAAGAATCACCATTCCCAATTTCCAATACAGCCTTATAAACCATCAAAATCTTTTTCTATTATACACAGTGATGTTTGGGGCCCTAACCGTACAAGTACATTCTCTCTCAAAAATGGTTTATCACATTTATAGATGACCATACAAGAGTATGTTGAGTGTACTTGTTAAAGGGGAAATCAGATGTTTGTCAGGCTGTAAAGAATTTTGTTTTAATGGTGCAGAACCAATTTCAAACAAACATCAAAGTCTTTAGAAGTGATAATGGCAAAGAATATTTTAACACTATCCTGGGTGATTTTTTTTCTAAAAAATGGGATTGTACATCAAAGTTCATGTCCTAATACTCCTTAACAAAATGGAGTGGCCGAAAGGAAAAATAGACATTTATTAGAGGTTGCTAGAGCTCTACTTTTTTCAAATAAATTACCAAATTATTTATGGGGCGAAGCTGTTTTAACAGCTGCATATTTAATTAACAGAATACCCTCCAAAATTCTCAATTTTCAAACTCCTATTAATGTCTTCAAAGAATGTTTTCCTAATACTCGTGTTTTAACTTATTTGACTTTTAAAAAAATTGGTTGCACAACCTTTGTTCATGAACATAAAAATGTTGGAAAACTTGAGCCACGTGCTACAAAATGTATCTTTGTTGGATACTCCCCAACCCAAAAAGGATATAAATGTTTTGATCCAAAAAATAAGAAAATGTTTGTCACTATGGATGTTACATTCTTTGAAAATAAACCTTTTTTTGATGACACCCATCTTCAAGGGGGGAGATAAACGAAGACTCGTTTCAAATTGAGGACATGAGTTTTTTAAATAACTTATCTTTGCCAATATCACAAAATTCAAAGATTTTTACACCTGCACCAACAGAAAATGACCATGATGATCTAATTGAAATGCCACAAAATAATGAGTCACTTCAACAAACATAAATCTGAATTAGGAAACAAGACTTGGAAAGGAAAGGTTTTTGTGAAAAAGTACCATAAAGGAAAGGACAAGTCCATATCTCAACACTGCCAGGAATCTGAATTGAGGAATGATCAATTTCCTAACAAAAGAAAAGGTAAGTCTATCTCTATTTCTGAGAGTCGTATTTTGTATCCTGATATAGATGATCTTGTTGCCATTAGAAAACCTGTCAGATCTTGCACTAAACATCTCATGTCCAATTTTTATATCATATTCAAATTTGTCTTCATCTATGTCCGCTTTCACTTCAAAATTGTCTAGTGTAGGAATTCCAAAAAGTATACAGGTTGCTCTAGAAATTCCAAAGTGGAGGGAAGTTGTACTTGAGGAGATGAAAGCTCTTGAAAAGAACAAAACTTGGAGTGTTACGTCACTACCAGATGGCAAGAAGATAGTTGGATGCAAATGGGTGTTTACTGTGAAGTATAATTCAGATAGGTCAATTGAAAGGTACAAGGCTCGCTTGGTGGCTAAAGGCTTTACTCAGACATATGGTATAGATTACTCAAAGACATTTGCTCCTGTTGCAAAATTGAACACTGTCAGAATTCTTTTGTCTCTTGTTGCTAACATGGATTGGCATTTGCATCAGTTAGATGTTAAGAATGCCTTTCTTAATGGAGATCTAGAAGAAGAAATATATATGGACATTCCTCCTGACTTTGAAAACAAATTTAGATCAAATGTGTGCAAACTAAATAAGTCTTTGTATGGATTAAAGCAGTCCCCTAGAGCTTGGTTTGAAAAATTCACTCAGTCTATGAAGAAACAAGGGTACATCCAAGGACAGGCTAACCACACCTTGCTCACAAAATTCTCCCACAATGGGAAAGTTGTTGTCCTGATTGTTTATGTTGATGATATTGTCCTTGCTAGAGACGATACAATGGAAATGGAAAGAGTAAAAGAGAAATTGGAAGTAGACTTTGAAATCAAGGACCTGGGATTCATGAGATATTTTCTAGGTATGGAGGTTGCTCGGTCAAAAAATGGTATTGTGGTTTCACAGCAGAAATACATTATAGACTTGTTGAAAGAAACAGGAATGAGTGGATGTCATCCTGCAGATACCCCTATGGATCCTAATGCTAAACTTTGGGGAGAAGGTAATGTTTCTGTTGATACTGGGAGATATCATAGATTGGTTAGGAAACTGATTTATTTGTCATGCACTCGACCTGATATTGCTTTCTCAGTTAGTATAGTGAGTCGGTTTATGCATTCTCCTTTCGAGGAACATCTTGAGGCAGTCTATAGGATACTGAGATATTTGAAGGGAAATCCTGTAAAAGGATTATTTTTTAAGAAGACTAGTGAAAAAAATGTGTCTATCTTCACCGATGCCGATTGGGCACGTTCAGTCACAGATAGACGATCAACCTCTGGATATTGTACATATGTTTGGGGTAATCTTGTGACATGGAGGGGCAAGAAACAAGGAGTTGTAGCAAGGAGTAGTGCAGAGGCCGAGTTTAGAGCTATGTCTCAAGGTATTTGTGAAGGATTATAGATCCTTAGAGTCCTAGAAGAACTTAAGATGAAAATTGAGCTTCCATTGAAATTGTACTCTAACAGTAAAGCTGCTATTAGCATAGCCATAATCCAGTTCAAAATGACAGAACTAAGCATATCGAGATTGATCGAAACTTCATAAAGGATAAGTTAGATGCGGGAACCATATGTCTACCCTTCGTGACTTCAAGTCAACAAACTGCGGATATTCTGACCAAAAGTTTGGCAAGGCCTACTTTTGAGTATTTGATAGACAAGTTGGGCATGATAGATATTTATGCACCAACTTGAGGGGGGTGTTGGAAAATATATTATTTCCGGTTTTATTATTGTCTTTAATACTACCTTTATTTTTCTTTATTCTCCATTAAGGAGAAAATCGATTGTAATAATTGTATCTTCACTATATAAACCAACCTAAGGCTGACGAATAAAATATAACGGGTTTTACCTATTTTTTCCAATAAAAAGGAAAATAAAAATAAAGTAAAATGGGGTTTGAAGTCTGAACAGGGGTGTAGAAAGCAATCTGAGGCACAAGGGGCCAACCCAAAGTCCATTAGTCATTTTCCTTGCAGACTAGGGGTGCAGGGACGATTTTTAAGGCTGCCAACAGTAACATGCATGGGCCTGGGGCGCATGGCCTATTCCTCTTTATTTTCAACAAGGCAAGGAGGTTTGATGCAAGGCATATGGTGTGAAAATAGAAAATCAATGGGCCTAAGGTGAGTTTGACCCAAATCTAATCACATGAAGGAAGGGGTTTAGTTCATTCGTCATTTTCGTTTCAGAAAGACAAGTTCCTTCAAACACTAGTGGCCTAAAACATACCTTCACCGCACCGGAAATCACCTTCGACGGTGGCGGAGTGCCAAACTCTAAAATCCAAAGATTGTTGAGTTTGTCTCCTTATGCCCTACATGAATCTAGTCTCAATTAAGCACAATTCCTCTTCTAAAGTCCTAATTAATTCAATATGTTAAAGAACCCTAAGTTGAAGATTCAAAAATTAAATCCTAATCTTGGGGAATCAAAGTCCAATTGGTTAGGGCTTTGATTCCCCTGACCTCTGACTATATTATGGTATTAAATTCGAAGTGAAACGGGGCAAAAAAAGAACCTATCGGCCGGAGACTATGAAGGTGACGACAACAATAACAACAAAATCAACAGGTATGCTTCACTTCTTCCTTCCTTTATTGTTCCTCTTCTTCCCTTCACTCCCTCTACTTATCTTATTCTTCTCCACTGCTGTTGAGAGGTTCAGAGTGAGAACTATTGATGTGAGTGTGAGTGATGTGAGAATGAGTGATGAATTGAGAAATTGAGAGAGTTTCTATGAATGTTGTTGAATGATTCGAAGGGTGATGAATGAATTGAAGTCGTTTTTATGAAAAAGTAAATTGTGTTCGTCTGAATGATGAATGATGAAGAAGATTTATAGGGACTCAGGGTATAACAGAGGTTAACTCTGTTAGGTTAGATTGAATGGCAATTAGTTCTCTTTCATAACTATGTTAGTTGTGGGATTTTGTAAAGTTAGTTGTAGACCTAGGGATTAGGAAAGTTAGTTAGGTTAGTTATTAGATTGAGAGTTAGTTGAATTTGAGTTAATCTGTTAGTTGAGTGAAGCTATGAGATGTTAACTGAAAATGCCTTGCCGTTAGTTTTGTTAGTTTTGAATTAAGTTTGTTAGGTGGTTGTTACTTAATTCTATTACAGTATGATGCTAGTTCAATTTGCGGCTAAGTGAAATTTTTATCATGCCTATTGAAATGTATATAATTAGGAATATTATGCCATGATTGCTTCAATTTTTTGTTACATGAGTTTAGTAACTTCATCTATTGTATGTGAATGGAAGGGTGTGTTATTGAAAATGGAGTAATGTTACGAAACCTATTAGAACTTGACTTTTAATATGCAAATGTTGATGTTAACCTGGCTAGGCTGCTTGGTGAGGAACTACTGTGCATTATAATCGGTTATGTTAAAAAGTTAGTGAACTGATGATGGTTATGTTATATCATAATATGGTAGTTTGACATGGTGTTATGATGAATGTGCTATCATGTATGATCTATGTTGATTAGGTCAGGGTTATGTGAACTGATATTATTATGGCCTGTTGTCGCACCTCGAAAAACGAGAACAAGACTTAGCGAAGCGCAATCGCACGCTCGCATGATGGACTAAACAGAGTCTCCATCGAACTTTATTTATTCCTAAAAAGGAAAGGGGAAATATCGATAAAACCCAAGAAATAACGACAATGATTATGGTCGTCGCAACCAATATCAGGGTTCAGGAGTTGATTATGCAAGGGGAAGGTATTAGCACCCCTCACGTCCGTTGTACTCAACGGGAACCATTAGGTTAATTGTGCGCGTTAATGTTAGCTTGAAATGTTAGGCTTCTCAAGTTATTATGAGGGAAAGAATAATAGGATCAAAAGAAAAGAGAATATGTTTTTGGATTTTCGCAACAAAGGGGACTAAACCTAAGTTTTTTATTAATGGGCCTGACAAGATTTCACAATCCTGCTCCTACGTATCTCAATAGAGAACTCAAGGCTTACGTAGTTCTAGGTAGAAAATGTTTGTTTGTTGGTCGATTTTAGAGAAAGCTATATTGTATTAATCGACGAAAAACATTATTTTACCCAAAACAAATGAGGAGCGGACATATACCACACATCAAATGGATTTACAAATCAACATTCGGAAAAACATCATTTATCTCCACTCAACAATTATGGATGAAGCATTGTTTCACATCATCTTAAGATAAGAGATGCCTTTAGTTTTTGAAAAGGTTTTTCGGATCAATCGCATGACGGCGAGAAAAAAGAGTTTGATTGGTTGAATGTATTTTTGGGCTTGAAAGACGGATGTTTATGACTTGCAAGCTCTTACAACTTGGGTCTAATACTCGGGACTACGTCTGGATCTTTCACCCAGGTAATCTTTTTCTTTCAATTTTATTGAGAAAAGACGTTTGAATATTTACAAATATTTTGAAGAGAAGACGAATACATAGGGCTTACAAGCTCTTACAACTTGGGCCTAATATTCGGGATTACAACTGGATATTCCATCCAGGTAATCTTTTGCTTCTAATTTTAAGAAAATGGTTTGAATATTGGAGCGTTTTGAAAAGAAGGCGAATACATAGGGCTTACAAGCTCTTACAACTTAAGCCTAATATTCAGGATTACGACCGGATATTCCACCCAGGGTAATCTTTTTCTTCAGATCTCATTACGAAAGAGATTGAAAAATAATAATAATAAAAAAGGGTTAAGGTGAAGGTTTGAGATTAAAATAACCGAAGTAGGAGTTTAAACAAAAAAATTGAATGGAAGTTTTCACAAAGGCTTTATGTGGAGGAGACCAAAATATGTTGATTATAAATAATAAATAAATATATGAATAAAAATATAAGTTTCATTTTGACGCCTAAGAAAAACGAAAAACGAAAAATAATAAAAAATAGAGTTTTGGAATAATTTGAACTAAATGGAGATACAAAAATGATTAACCTAAATTAAATAATCACAAAAGAAGAAAAAATAAAGAAAGATGAATGTACAAGAAATAAAATTAAATGAGGACAAAAAGAAAGTAATCAAGGCAGTAATTGAACTAAGTACTTGGTGGGAGATAAGAGAAGTCTCAACCACCAAGCTAGGAGTGGTTAGTTGGAAGTTAGATACATCCGCATGTACATATATAAAACTATAAAAAAACAAATCCACGATTTCGCCAACTCTTTGTAACTGCGAAATCGTCTCCCACGGAATCGACAACGGCGGATACGAATCCACGATGGCGGATGGTGATTTGTTTTTATTTCTCTGCTAGAAATTTTGTTGTATGTTTTTCTGTATGATTTGCTACGGATTTGAATAAGGAGGATGAAGGTTTAGGTTTTGGTAATTCTATGGTTGTGAATTCCTTTTTTGTTCTGTTGTCTAAAAAAGAATCGATATATTTTTTTTGCTGCTTTTTCTGTTTTCTACTATGTGCGATGTTACTGTTCTTGGATTGTTGGAATAGTTGGTTTTTGAATACTATTGTTATTGGTATGAACTGGTATGAATTATTGGGGATTGTTGAAAAATTTTGGTCGATGACTTTTTCAGGAAGTTCTTTCAAAGTTTCAAAAAATGTCCCTTTTCCTTCTGTCAATTCCTATATTTATGTTAAAATTTCTAAGGTTTGATGTTATGTGTTTGATGCATAAACTGATGCACCTGAACAATCTTTCCAAGAGACAAACCCTTTTTGTTATTTTGGTATAAGTTCTGCTATTACTAATTTTTGTTAACAAACTGCACTTCATCCTTTTCAATTTGACTCTTTTTATTGGTGTTTATTTTTTGTAAACATGATTACCTGCTGTTCTGCTATCACTGTTTGTATAGGACAATTTTTTTCTAAAAAATCAGAAGGAGGAGAGAAGATTCCTCTTGGTCTCAGGCAAACAAACAAAAGAAATAAAAAAAAAAAGATTGTATAATATTACTGTAAAAAAATGTACAACTTTATCATATTTTTGAAATCCTTTTTGTTATGCTCGTTTTAGTTACTGTAACGTCAAAAATGAACTTGTAACTAAAAGACTTTTTTTGCTTAATTATTTTGTTTTTTCTTTATGATGTAGACAAAAAGTAACATAAAAACTATTTTTTTAATTTTCTTAAAATAAAATAAAATAAAAATAATCTAATTATAAATGTTACAAAATATTCAAATAAATTCAAATGAAATGAATAAATTATAAAACCAAATTAAAATTGTGAAACAAATTGTAAAATAAAATGTAAAATAAATTGTAAAGCAAATTGTAGAACAAAAAAAATTATCATAATCATTTTTTTAAATTCATATCTTAATTTGTGAAACAAAAATTATTTATCAATACTTATTTAAACATAACATAAAAACCTTTCTTGCTAGAAATTTAAAAATAATACCAAGGCAAACCAAAAAGAACTTAATTTTTGAGAATGCAAAGATATAACTCTAAATAATTAAAGTTAAATCTTCCATGACAAAATTCTCTAAACCTACAAGCACTAAATGTAATGCAAAAACAAATGTATGAATGACTTGGTAAATGAATATCTTATTTTTTTTATGTGAATTGGTAAATAGAAAAAAAAAATTCTAATGAAAATTAAATAAATGCCCTTAAAATGAAATTAAAAAAATGGAATAATTTATGAATATGAATGCTTATGAATGAAGATCAATTAGTGGATGCAAATTGATAAATACAAATGTTTGAAATGTAAATGAATGCCTTTAGGTTGGACAAAATTTAGGGTCTGACAGTTGACCCTATTTAAATATCTTTACTAGATGGCATGAGTGATGATAATCCTCATGGTATCCAAAGTGAAAGGTATTTAAATACAAAAGACCCGAATTTTGCCCCTAGATGTGATGACATTCCGTGATATGAGTTGAATGACCTCTTTTTGGTTTGCTGGGGATATGATGGACCCCAGTGTGATTTCTATGATGGATGAAGAATGAAAAATGGACCTGTGGGGAATGACGGAGACATGTTATAACGGTGACCAATAGGAAACAAAAATAAAGGTGAAAACTTATTTGGGATAACAATCCTGCTAGAGGAAAGACAACTAGGGAATATGCAAGGAGATTTTAACCAGTTTTGACAACACTAGAGTATTCAAAGAATTTCATCAATAGGTTCATACATGACCCGACCATTAGAATATTTAAAGAGTTTCACTACCTTGTTTGAACATGACCTGACAATACTGGAAAATATACAAAGCAAGATTCATCAACAGGCTCATACATGACCTGACAATATTGGAAAATTCAAAGCGTTTCAACAACAGGTTCAAACATGACCTAACAATGTTAGAGAATCAAGGAAAATTTAATAGGTTCATACATGACCTCAACATTAGGATATTTAAAGAAAGTTTCACTCACAGGTTCAGACATGACCTCACAACACTTGGGAAAAAATCAAAGGGGAGTTTTATCAACAAGTTCATACATGACCCGACGACACTGGAAAATTCAAAGAAAATATATCCGTAGGTTCATGCATGACTTGACAATTCTGGAGGTTTCACAAAGATTTTAACAACAGGTTCATACATGGCCTGATAACACTAGAAAACCCAAAGAAAACTTCAACAACAGGTTCATACATGACCTGACAATATTGGAAAACAAAGAAATCAAGTTTCATCAACAAGTTCATACATGACCTGACACTTTAGAATACATCTAACAGTTATGGAGATTTCTAATAGGGAACTTATGCAAAACAAAGATAAGCGAAAGTTTTCTTAAAAGTAGATCATCCACGCAAAAGGCTACAATGATTCTTTACAAAGAAATCAAACAAAACCAACATCATTGGAGTTTTCTAACACGAAAAACCTCTAAGCTTCTGGGAATTCCTCAAGATGATGAGTCATACATGACTTTCACGGAACCATCAGGAAAGACAGGGTAATCAAACTCTCTGTACATACCAACAATGATTGGACTTGGACCATAAGAAATTGATTGCAACCAACTTTTAACGGATATGTGCCAACAACAATTGGACTTTCACCATAAGCAATGAATCACAACCAACTTTTAATGGATTTTGCCAACAGCAATTTGACTTGATGAAAGTCATTAGTAAATAATTACCGGCTACAACGGAGTTTTCCAGCAACAACTGGACTTGAAATGATGTTGGCGACAACCAAACTTCAAATACCAATCATAATTGTATTTACAAACGGAGTGACAGTGATGCCAACAAAAAATGGGTTTAAACTGAGTTCTAGTGACCACTGATCTTGGAATAATGCCTAGTAACAACTGAATTTTAGGAGACACCAATGAGTCTTGAAATAATGCCAGAGAATGGCATATGGGTTCTGGAAGTGCGTCAGAACAAAAATGACATGTCCAGGAATTCATCGGAGAGTAAAAGAAACGAATTTTGGAAATACGTCAGAATACAAGACAAACATATTCGAGAATACATCAAAAATTCTGGAAATACATCAGAATACAGACACATCCGGTAATACATCGAGGATATTCTGGAAATACATCAGAATACAGACACATCCTAGAATACATCAGATATATGGGGGAACATCTGGAAATCCATCAATAAACAAAGTAGTAATCCAGAAATTCATCGGATAATCCAAAAAGTAATTGAACCTCATAGACAAAGTTTTTTGATAGGTTCCAACTGAGTTGGACTTGAAAATGACTGCGAAAACCGGATGATGGTTTAAGGGCACCAAAGACAAACTGGAATTAGAGGTCAAAGGATATAAAATCAACAACAAGACCTGGGTCAATACAAAATGAGCGCGAAGTACATTTCGGTTATGCGTGATTGAAATTTATTTTTATGCATGATATATGAATGATCATGATATGAAAATGCTGACACTTGAGTGGACTGGGAGTTTGTAAAGGCTTTTTATAGAGGTAATGATTCCTTAACACCGAGAACTCAACCAAATATTTTGTGATATACGTTGTCAAAGGAGAATTCTGTCAAGGTTGACAGCCACAACTTAGCCAATGTGATCCTTTTGGAGGATTAATGAATCGTGCTGGCATATATTTCGGGAACTCGTCTTAAACTCAATAGTTGTTGATGTATGGCAAAATTTGTTTAAGCAGTTTGAATGCATGAAGGGGGTATGCCCATTTGTGGCTCATCTTGCCCTAGTATGCTGGGTCTTTGAAAACGTTCGCCTTGAAAGTGAGTTTGAAACAACTTAACATGAGACGATATCGAGATGGCTTGCCCCAAGTGTTTGAAACTTGCAGAGGTCTGCCCTTGGTTAACCAAATCTTGGAAAGATAGACTTTTGATTGACTGTCCCTGGCTTGTTAGACTCAATGAGCTTCTGAGGTGGCTTGCCCCTGTCCGAGTCTTAAAGCAAATTACTCTTGGCTAGATGACCCTTAGGGTGATTGGCTCGGATTGACCGATACTCAAAGTGATTTCCCCTAACTGGACTTTTTTCCCTTTATCAAGTTCTTCAACTGTATATTGTTGTAATTTCTTTGATGCTAAATGTTAACTTGCAAATAAGATTGGCCATTCAAAAAATGGTAATTTTAATGCAGTTCTTATGAAAAACTTTGAAATCAAAATTTATTCATACGAATGGGTGAAATATAGTGAATGAGTCATTGATAAGAACACAATGATGATCAAGTCATTCACAATATGCAAGTTGGTGCCATCAAATGATTAACAAAAATTGTTTGGAGTCAGGTTAACACAACCTTGTTGTAGTATGCTTTCAGAATAAACCTGCCTCAATTAGATCTTTTAAGGGTTATAACATGGTCTGGTTCACGGTTTTTTGAAACAAAAGGATATAAGGCTCAAAATTTAATTTTTACCCACCCCTTCTTCTTGATGATCTCCAGTTCCTATGTTCACTTAATTCAATACACGCATTCGACTTCGAAGGTGCGAAAGTGAAAATGAGGATTCAAGATGAGATTTTCTTGAAATGGCAGTCACCTTATTTTGTTTTTGTTGAGGATTTTGGTGACCTCTTTTGGTTGATTTTCTTTATCCCTAATTTTGCCTGGACCGCTTCTTTGAAGCTTTCGGTCCATCGGGATGCCCTGATTTTTGCCTAAGCCATTTTTTGAGGTGTTTGACTTAGCGGGCTTTTCTTTTTGAAAGGCGGAGACTGCCACATTATTGGTGGATGAGGATCAACCAACACTAATTTTAGCTTTTCTCAGCTTCTTTGACACTTCAACATGTGCGTGAAGGATAACATGTGGTTGGACCTAATTGGAGGGTGTACAGATGGACAATTTCTTTTGAAAGATCGAATGCATGGTCAAACTATTTGAACACAACTACCCTGCCCCAGGTTAAGATTAAAGGTTTTAGATCCGAAAGAAACACAAACTTCTAGGCTCAAAGTGGTTGACTAGGGATTAACTCCTTATCACTTCAGTGTTTGGGGATTTGAAACAATGCCTTACATCATCGACAAGGTTTTCTTCAAAAGCCTACCATAATAACTTCAGGTGTTTCATTTTCATCATCCTCCTTCTAATATTTGTTAACACAACGACTTGATAAACAAAAGTGAATGAAAGATGTATTTTTTTTTGTTTTTAACATAAATGAGAAACGAGTGAATACGAATGGATTAATTCAAAAGATGCATAAATATTTCATTAATCTTACCAATTCAAAGAAAACAACAATGCTTAAGAGCAACTAACAATCAACATGCAAGGGAATTACAAAAGAAATGCTGAAACAGTTAAATGATTGTCAGCTTTAGGGAATTGACTTCTTCAAACATGATCCATTAACTCTGGGAGACACCCCTTGAGGGCTTCCCACTTATCTGGGCGATGGGTTAACGTTCACCACCAAGCTTCCTTATTGAAAAGCTATGCACTTGTTGTCAATCAATTGTTGTACTTTGGCTTTGAAAGTGTTGCATTCTTTTGTTGAATGCCCTTTTGATCCAACATGATATCCACATTGCACAATTGGGTCATACTCGGGTAGGTAAGGTTGTGGAATAGGCTTGAGATACTTGGGAACCACCAACGAGTTTTGAATCAGAGACTGTAGAAGTTGGCTATATGTCATGAGGATTGGATGACGAGGAGTATTTCTTCCTTCCAAGTTATTTTGAGGCGTAGGCTGATTTTGATACTGATTTCGATATCTCGGGCCTTGGGCTCGTTGATTTGGATGAGAAGCAAACCAAGATTGTTGGTAATGAAGATCAAAAGGTAGTGGTTGTTGGTATAGCACTTTGGGCATTACTAACTGCTCATTTTCAGCCACTTGAAGGTTGGGATCAATAAGCTTTTTGATATTGGCATGACGATCTTCAAATTCTTTTCCTTCAATCTCATAATCGGATGCAACCCTCTTGGATCCACTACTCACTTATCCTTTACTTCCGTTGGCATGGGTCTTGACATTATAAATCCAAGGTGATATCTCAATTCTCTTATCAGGAAACGATGATATCTCGTTAGCCACCTCCCTGACTTCTTTCTTGTGGTACAAAACCTTGAGGGGTTTCTGAGGTCCTTTGCCTTTCTCACTACTTGGTCCAGAAATCAAGATGTATGTACCTGAGCTTTCCTCCTTGAGTGTTTGTGACCTTATGTCAATCAATCTTTGCAGTTTGAACTTAAAACTCTGGCATTCCTCGATGGAGTGCCCCATTGTTCCAGTATGGTATCCGCACTTGACCTTTGTGTGATCTTCTTTAAAGACTAAGCTCCTTTTGTTAATCAGTTCTCGTACCAAGGCTTTCAGCGCTAAGCAAGAATCCAGGTCATGTCCCAATGCTCCTTTATGGAATTCACATGTTACATTTGGATTGTACCATGGCAGGTATGGTGACGTAGGTGTGAGAGCTCAAGGGGTCACCAAAGCATTCTAGATCAGTTACGGGTAGAGCTTGCTATATGGCACTAGAATCGGGTCATTGTGATCTTTGTTCCCCTTGTTCTGATTTTGATTTTTGTTCTGAACCTGACTTCAATGATTTTGAGGAGGAATAGCCAGAGGATGTTGATGATGACATCCTGAGGGAGGATCATATGTCGGTAGATGAGGAGTTGCAATATAGAATTGCCTTTGACTTGGGGTAACACTGGATAGATGTGGAGTAGTAGCTCCCTCCGTTGCAGTAATGGGTATGGGATGACCCTCTTTTCTCAATAAGGCTTGCAGGGTTTCCATGACTCATCCCATTTGGCTCTTCAAAATATTGAGTTCCTCCTTCAATGCTTCTTGACTTTTCCTTAGCTCGATCATCATCTCTTGAGACATGGTTCTTTATTCTAAACGCGTGTCGGGAATCACTTTAGTGATCATAGACAAAGGATGGATGTTTTTTTTTGTATTTTGTCTGGAAAATGACATGCATTCTGATGAGATACAAATGCAATGGAATGTGAATGAATGCAATGCAAGCCATGTATATTTTTTTCAATACATAAGTTCAAAAGTCTGAGGTACTGATGAATCTGATTGCTTTCCAAGAATAGGTTCTCACCGGGTATGATCTAGGGTTTCAAAAAAAGTTCCTAAAGTCATGGATCCATTAGACTGTTTGCTGCCTGTGGAAACTTACTTGTCGAGCATCAACTTCATCCAAAGAATCTACTCCAAGTGAGGTTATGGCATCAATCCAACGAGAAATTCGTCTCGCGGACCCATACTATGCAACCATCTTTCCTAATTGGCCAAAGTATTAAGGTTCTACAAATGGTCCTCAGAATCATGGATCCTAATGAAAATATTGAAGCTTACAGCAACTTACTTGCCGGGCGTCAACATCCTCCCAAGGATCTACTCTAAGTAAGATTCTCGCACAGACCCAACGAGAAATTCATCTCGCGGACCCGCACTACTCAACCTCGTCCTATCTTATGTTTTTACTCGAGACTCGGGTTTTTATTTCTCTGCTAGAAATTTTGTTGTATGCTTTTTTGTATGATTTGCTACGGATTTGAATAAGGAGGATAAAGGTTTAGGTTTTGGTCATTCTATGGTTGTGTTATTCTGTTGTCTAAAAAAGAATCGATGTATTTTTTTTCGCTGCTTTTTCTGTTTTCTACTATGTGCGATGTTACTGTTGTTGGATTGTTGGAATAGTTGGTTTTTGAATACTACTGTTATTGGTATGAACTGGTATGAATTATTGGGGATTGTTGAAAAATTTTGGTCAATGACTTTTTCAGGAAGTTCTTTCAAAGTTTCAAAAAAATGTCCCTTTTCCTTCTGTCAATTCCTGTATTTATGTTAGAATTTCTAAGGTTTGCTATTATGTGTTTGATGCATAAACTGATGCACCTGAACAACCTTTCCAAGAGACAAACCCTTTTTGTTATTTTGGTATAAGTTCTGCTATTACTGATTTTTGTTAACAACCTGCACTTCATCCTTTTCAATTTGACTCTTTGTATTGGTGTTTATTTCTTGTAAACATGATAACCTGTTGTTCTGCTATCACTGTTTGTATATGACAAATTTCTTCTAAAAACTCAGAAGGAGGAGAGAAGATTCCTCTTGGTCTTGGGCAAACAAACAAAAGAAAGAAAAAAAAAAGATTGTATAATACTACTGTAAAAAAATGTACAACTTTATCATATTTTTGAAATCCTTTTTGTTATGCTGGTTTTAGTTAGTGTAACGTCAAAAATGAACTTGTAACTAAAAGACTTTTTTTGCTTAATTATTTTGTTTTTTCTTTATGATGTAGACAAAAAGTAACCTAAAAAATATATTTTTAATTTTTTTAAAATAAAATAAAATAAAAATAATCTAATTATAAATGTTACAAAATATTCAAATAAATTCAAATGTAAATTATAAAACCAAATTAAAATTGTGAAACAAATTATAAAATAAAATGTAAAATAAATTGTAAAGCAAATTGTAGAACAAAAAAAAATTATCATTATCATTTTTTTTAAATTCATATCTTAATTTGTGAAACAAAAATTAATTTGTCAATACTTATTTAAACATAACATAAAAAACTTTCTTGCTAGAAATTTAAAAATAATACCAAGGCAAACCAAAAAGAACCTAATTTTTGAGAATGCGAAGATATAACTCTAAATAATTAAAGTTAAATCTTCCATGACAAAAATTTCTAAACCTACAAGCAATAAATATAATGCAAAAATAAATGTATGAATGACACGGTAAATCAAGATCTTATTTTTTTCATGTGAATTGGTAAATAGAAAAAAAATATTCTAATGAAAATTAAATAAATGCCCTTAAAATGAAATTAAAAAATGGAATAATTTATGAATATGAATGCTTATGAATGAAGATCAATGAGTGGATGCAAATTGATAAATACAAATGTTTGAAATGTAAATGAATGCCTTTAGGCTGGGCAAAATTTAGGGTCTGACACCTGCTATATGATGATGTAATGAATTTGTGTTATTATGATGTTAATTCTGCGTTAAGATGTTGTATTAAGTCTATTAATAGGTTGTGATTGATCAATTAGCACTGGTTAGTGAATGTTAAACGAATATGCCTGTTATGAGTTTATGAAATACTGCTATTGATGAACTGTTTAGCTGTTGAGGCCCTGAAAAGGATGTTAGTTGCTAGTTACTTAATGAGTATTGAGATTGAACCTTATATTGTCATCAAGTTAATTCTATTGGTGTCTTGTTATTAAGTGTTAAATGTGAATGATCTTATATTAAATGCTAGTGGTAAATTGAAAGATCATGAGTACGTGTAATGTTGCTTGCTGATGAATATGCTACTGTGTAAGTTGTTGTTTGAATGCTTGCAGTGTCTTATGTTATCACTATATTAGCTTGTGCATTGTTGTTAGTTGGTTATGTGGAATGTTGAACTTGCTGCTAGCTGCAATCTGTGAATGATATGGTTAGTTGCAGTTAGCTACTATGACCTAGAAGAAACTCGCTTAGCTTAATTCTAATGTTACAACTTTGTCATGAAACTGTTAAGTATAAGATTACATTAGGAATAAATCATGTTGATTTGGATTGAATTTTATTACATGGTTCTTTTACATTTCAATTGGTGGTTAAAATGGATGCTTGGTTATCTTGAAAATCAATGTATATCATGATGCAAATGTTGGAATTGTGATCCTTTTGCAGGTTGGCTTGTCTTGGTGTGTTTTTTTCTTATTTTTTTGAAATGTCAGGTTGACTGGATGCATTTTTATCAAATTTTTTGAAAAATTCGAAAACATTTATGGATTTCTACCGTTGTTTTCGAAAAGATCGAAAATGTATGTATTTTTAGCGTGATTTCAAAAAATCAGGTTGAAGGTTTGAATTTTTTTTGGATTTTTCAAAATAACTAGTAAAGGACCTGTGCGTTCGCACGGGTCGCGCAAGTGCAATAATTTATTTAAAAAAAATTAAAATATAATATATTTTTTTGTTTTATATATATATATATATATATATATATATATATATATAATATATAATATATATATATATATATATATATATATATATATATATATAATATATATATATATATATATATATATGATTGGATCAACGTACACAAATTTATTACATAAGAGTTTTTTTTTTTAATATAATGGATGTTAAATGATCAATAAATGGGTTCAAAAAATTTCCACAAATAACTTTTTCCAGTTTGAGACATAATAAAGTAAAACATTATTAATTTATAGTAATATAATTTGCTTAATTTTTTTGTATATTATATTAAGGAAATAATCAAAAAATATAATAGAAAAATATTTTTACAATTTATTGATATATTGGTATATAATAAACATTCCATTGTTAATGTTATGAATAAACATTCCATTTATCATTGAGATTTTGGACATAAGAAATAAAAATATATTTATTTAGTAATGGATGAAATTTTCCAATCTGTTACTAATTTGAGGTATAAAAGCGCAATTATTAACCTTCATAATAAATGATTATTTAACCAAAATACATAAACCATGTAAAAGAAATACCAGAACCTCATTTGTTTTAAAATATAGTAATGAATACTACCAAATGTTGAAATTAATTGCAATTGATACAATAAGGTTTAATGCAACAAAAGATATTTAAACAAAAGGTTCACAATTTTAGTTAAAATTCTGAGAAATAAGTCCAGCAACAAAAATGATTTAACTTCGTACAATTCTTTGGTCCTTAAAAAACTGGGTTTATACAAAACCTGCCCGCAACCTTTTAGGAAGTGATGATTCAAAACTTGCCCGCAACCTTAAAAAACTACAATAATAACTAATTTGATTTCAGGATATTGATTTCATTTTGGAATTATAAGATTGCAACAACAATAAAATAACGGTAATATTTTTTAGTAGTATAAATAGGTATTTTATTTTATCACATTTTTCACTCACATCTAGTCTAAATTTGACCAATTTATTTTATTTAATTTTAATTTTTTTGTGTACACATTTCATTTGAAAATGAACCTCAATCAACATAACACATGCTCCAATTTTATGCAAAATGATGGAAGTCCTCTTTGTATCCCAAATCAACAAAGCACCCCATATTTTGGAAATCCACCTCTTATTCCAAATCCACACCATAATTCAAGATTTCAAAATTCTCTTTTTATCCCAAATCCATAAAATAATTCACCCATTAGAAATTACTCATATCATACATCACCTTACCCAATGAAAAACTCTCTTTTAATGTATTTTGATATATTTGAATCAATTTTTTAATTATATTTTATATAATATATAATGGGATTTAGTGGGGCCCATTTTCTTAGCCCACTTTAATTATTTACAATCATTTTCTTGTACAACTAAATGTATAAAGAATTGATATTCTTATTGATTTATTACAAATCATGCATAACATTAATTATCTTACGGCTGAATTATTTTAATACTCCACTGACCTAGCCAATAGAAAGGAGGCAGTGGACATAATTATTCATTTCAACCCCCAATTATATTTTGGCAAATAAATAATTTAAATATGTTGAGTTATAATACTATATATGATGACGTGAGATTGGTAAAAAGTATAGTTGCATGCTTAACTTAATCATTTCAAACAAACAATGTAGATTTTCCATTACCAATCAAAAGACAATTCACTGTATAGGATAATTATACCTTGTTTTTTTATAAATCCTTAATTCAGTTGAATGCAAGATTCAAACATTGCTCCAACATTTCTGAACTACCTGCAATTTTAACATATGTATTAGACTTTGAAAAAAATTGTAAAAAAATGTGTTTCTATGTGTTTTCTATAATTAGTTTTGAAGGATTTCTTAATAAATTTTTATGTAATTGTTTTTTTAATTTCTAACACCATTAGGCATGCTGAAACCAAACATGACATGCAATAATCTATTTATAATTTAGTCGTATACACATATTTCATAAGATGACAACGTATTTTGTTATCAATCTAAAATACTTATTAACATTTGAAGATATGATACTCATATAAATTTTGTAGTTGAAAGAACACACAAAACACAATGTTCAACATAACAACATAGGATTTTGAATAATTTCACACACATGAATTAAATACTCATTATCATCCTTTAAACCATACATGAAATATAAATGTCAATTGTAATCCCACAAAATAAACACTTCAAAAAAGTAAGAACACATCCTACAACCAAAATATATCATGCTCTTAACAACTTCATACTTAAACTCATTCTGGTGCTAAAAAGTTCATAAAATATATTTCAATATCAAATTTCCGAAAATTCTAATTAAGAAGATGCTTCTATCTTTAATTTCTTGGATGGTTTGGTGCCTGATAATTGCGTAGCGCCAGACGCTTCAAAATCAACTTCTTCACCCTTGTCAGCAATTACAACATCCTTAGCCGGAGTCATTAGAATGATTGATTCTGGATCATTTTCACCAGATGCAGATAATGTTTGCTTGCAATATAAAAAATTAATTGTCAGATATAAAATGAATTATAATAATACAATATTTATCATAAAAAATTATTATGTTGACAAATGAAGATACTTACTGCGGAAGTTTCCAAATTTTCTTTGTTAGGGACCAACTTTGCATATTCAGTTTTAGACTGATTCTGCACATTGAAACATCGAATATTTATTATACTTGTTAAATGTTTAAATAATACATGAATTAAGTGAATATTATACGTCTTCTACTATGTAGTCATTTTCAATCTCTTTAACAAAGGCTTCATCATCACAAAGCTTCCAAACAGACGCTTGGGAAAACGTTGGCTGCACCTTAACTCTAAAAGCCATTTTCTTATTCAACAGCATTTCAAGCTCATCAGGATAAACCATTGGATCATCTTCTCCATTCTAATGGAAAAATAAAATATCAACCATGAGTGATAATCTGAACTTTACAACTCGATAAACTATTAACATTTTAACTTATGTATAACAATGTACCTCCACCATAGAGTTATGCATAAATTCAGCAGTCATTCCAAGTATAGCAGCACATTCGGAATCCCAGAATACAAATCGATATTTTGATTCACCATTGCTAACATATATCTCAATCTTGTACCTATAGTATTTTAAACGAAGAAAATAATATGATTAATAACAAATCCATTACCAAATTTATTTGCAATTCATCTAGATTATATGTACCTTGGTATAGGCTGTTCGACTTTTTGCCCACATGAACATTCATAAGCTTTTTCAGGATTAGGTGCCTTCGAAGAACACCTTGTGCAACCATAATAAAACCATCCATACTTTGAGACAACAAATTTCAATATGGTTGCTACAGTAACACATAAAGTTTCGTAAAAGCAAATCAAAAATGATATTAATTTCAAAAAGCAAACAATATAATTGTAATAGTAAAGATAAATTCGGCTCTATAGTATTCAACTTACATGTTTGATTTTGCAGAACTGACTTAAGGACATACATTTCGCATTATGAACAAACTTTTCTACTGGCGAATACTGAGAACCACCAGACCAATTAGAAAGAGATTTTGCAGATTGAGTAGGCTTCTCCTTCTGTTCATTAGTAGGCAACCTATAGAAATAAGATTGTTTTTGAAATTAAAAATTATGTATAATAATCTGAATATAAATAAATAAATAAAATCCATACTTAGACATAAAATCTTAAATTTCAGGGATGTCTTCATTTATCAACAATTTGGAACCACTCCATGCATTTGACACTATAAATTGTATAATTAATATAAAAATTATTGAACGTATAATGAAAAATACAAATCAGCTATGTATTTATAAAGTCTGATAGTGTAATACCTTGGCCATCTTTTACCATTGCATGAGTGAGCAGAATTACAATAGCTCCATTGTTTTTAGGATCATTGTAGTAAGCCAAAAATTTTGATCCATAGATTTCCCATAAATTGCAATTTATGCAATTACCCCTATTTTGCAATATAAATAAACAATATTATATGATGGGATTCAGTGACGCAAAATATATAAATTTATCAAACACATAAGTTATGAAAACAATGCGCATTACTTCAAATCTTTCAGCACAACAGAAACAACAACTTTCTTCCCCGGAGTGTTGGATTGGATATGGTTTATCTCACTAACAGCACCAATAATATCTACATTAAAGTAAGGTTCATTATTGAATGTGTTTGCAAATATATAAGTTATATAAGTTATAATAGAATTTAAATTACCTTCCAGTCTATCGGTTTTGCATTTGCCTTGAAGTATCTCACCAAAATCTTTAAAGAAATATCCTTTAGGTGGAATATTTTGAAGTTCGATTGCCTTCATTGTGGTACCACCAAGAAACACAATTTTTTTTTGAATGATCACATACCTTCCACTGAAAATCATTGTTATAGACACTGCCATTGTTTATAATGCAGGTCATATTCTCCTTAATTACCTCTTTCCATTTCAGTAAATGGTCATGACGAATAAGGACCTGAATCCGATCACCCTAACAAAATGAAAATAATCTTCTTTTTATATGTTATACAAAAAAGCATTTTGTTGTAATTATTAACTATCATAGAAAAATCTATACTTAAAAAAAGAAAAGCAATTTACCAAGGAATCCATAACAATCATCTCCAAATGTTCAATACCCTTATTATTCACATCACTCCAAACATCCATTATTCGAACAGCAAGACGCCAAGTTTCTTTTGAGTCATTGATGTCTTTCACAGAATCAACCTTTCTACTCATTTTCACTGAAAAAAATTCAAAAATTAATGTAACTGCAAATTTAGATGACTATAAAATTACAAATCTAATAACCTGAAAAAAAAAAGAGTATATAAATTTGATAGAGGTGTGTGGCAAAATGTTGAAAAGGATCCAACCTTTGATGTTACACATATATAACATCGTTTTGATTGTATAATTATATGTTATTAAATTATAACTTTAAATTAAAAATAACTATTTAATATAGTTGATTAATATTAATTGAGTAATTTAATATTATTGTTAATTTACCTACCAATTAATTATTATTATTGTTATTATTATTATTGATATTTACCCGCCATATATGATAAGAATATTTTTAAAATTTAAATAGTATATTTATTATTTGATTTGATTTGATTTAATTGAGATCCAAACTCTATAAATTAAAATCGGTTACTTATTATGAACAATAATATAGGGTCATTCCAATGTCAATCTATTATAATTGAATTTTACATAGATGTAATTTGCAATAACTCGCTGGCATATTTTGCAATATATTAGGATTAATATATTGAAAGTTAATGGGTTAATAATATATTTAAATTAATACTATAATTAACCCATTAACTTTCAATATATTAATCCTATTATTCATATAACTTCCTTCCATAACTATAACACCTATTATTATTATTATTATTATTATTATTATTATTATTATTATTATTATTATAAAAGTCAATCTTCTCTAATATATCATGATTATAATTAATTGACAGTGTAAAATATCTTTAAACTGTCGATGCATTTCAATTAAATTATTTATTATTATTATTATTATTATTATTATTATTATTATTGTTTAAACCAATTTAATATATTGTAATTTTTTTATAAAAATTGTTTTTTAGTGTCGTGCATGTAAAAATTGCACATTAAGCCAAGGTATTCTCTAATTATAGTATTAATTTTTTCTATTTATTCAATTTATTATATTATTTTAAAAATTATTTTGTATTTGTAAGTCTTTAAAAATTATTTTGTATTTGTAAGTCCCAGCCTGCCATAAATAAATGAATTACACATGTAATTAAAGTGTTCTCGATTATGTTGTTCAGTTTTTTTTTCATTTTATCAATTTATTATATCTCTTATTGTTTTTCTAACTATTTGTTTATGTTTTCTCATTTATGTAATATCTGTTTTTAAGCTATAAATTGAATTAAATAACTATAAATTTTTGTTGATTCCTCAATTTCTTTCTTATATATATATATTATATATATATATATATATATTATATTATATATAATATATATTATATATATATATTACTTTTCATAAAATAAAAGTTATTAAATTATTATTTTTATATTAAAAACACAATATTTAAAAGAAATAAATCATGCAAATATATCTATATTATTTTTACACTAATAAACTTATTTTTAATAATAACTTAATAAAATTTATCAATACATTTGCGCGGTAGACCTATAATATAATTATTGTTCTAATATTATAAAGATTAAAAAAAAGTTTAAAGTCTCTCTTTTTCCTTTTATTAAAAAGATCACTTTTCTCTTTTGAACAAAATTTGCATATTTTAAAATCTTTTTCCTTTATTATTATTTATTAAAATCTCACAAATTTGTGATGTTTAAGTTTAATGATTCATTGTAAATGTTATTTTTCAATTTAATTCTAATGATATTCTACTAACTATTAATTTAATAGAATTAAGATATATTTAATAAATACATCCTCCAACTTAGTTACTAAGATGGTATCCGATCTAAACTTCTTCTATTAATACTCTTTTTATTTTTTATTTTTTTAAATAAAAAAAATAATTTATAAATAAGTTTAAGAAGTATTCAATCCATATACAAAAGAAAAAAACATATTCAAATATATTTATTATAATCTTTAATTGAAACAAACTCTCTCTCAACCATCAAACAATATTTTTAATGCCTTTTTGTTGGAAGATAAGGAGTAGATCGTAAGTATTTTAAATTATGTATAAATGCATGTTATGTATTTAAATAATAATCATTTACTAATAAATTTTTTATGTATAATTTAATATTTCCTTAAAAAATATAATATACTTTTATAATTATTTCATTAGATTAAATAGATAGTCAAAGTTAAAAAATTCAATAAATAAATATACTTTTTTGGCTAAAAAGTCTTTTTATGTATAATTTAATATTTCCATAAAAATATAAAATAATTTTAAAATTATTTTATTAGTTTTAAAATGATGGAACTTTTCTAAAATTGTAAAAGCAAAAAATAAATTAGTTATACATTTTTTTGGCAAATAAAAATAAATTAGTTATAAATTAGTTTTAAAAATAGTCTAGTTGTAATTTTGCAATAACACGCTGGCATATTTAAAAATATTCTTATCATATATGGCGGGTAAATATCAATAATAATAATAACAATAATAATAATTAATTGGTAGGTAAATTAACAATAATATTAAATTACTCAATTAATATTAATCAACTATATTAAATAGTTATTTTTAATTTTAAAGTTATAATTTAATAACATATAATTATACAATTAAATATTCATTTTGTCATTTAAAGAAAATCAAGTAACGATAATATTTGGCAAAAAACTACAATAATAATTAATTTGATTTCAGAATATTGATTTCATTTTGAAATGATAAGATTGCAACAACAATAAAATAACGGTAATATTTTTTAGTAGTATAAATAGAGTTTAGTACGAAATTACTTATAGGAACATGAAAGTAGTTGTATTATGGATTGTAATTAGGGTAATTAGGTAATTATGGTGGTAATTAACTTTTATATATTAAAAGTAGATGCGGAAAAAACATTGCATTTTTACCGGGTTTTTCCAAACATTTTATAAAAATTCATGAAAAATCTGGAAAATGCTAAAAATATGGTAAAAATGCAAACTTACTTGTCATCAATAACAACCGGTAATGTCTATGAAATATGTTGAAAATGCTAGAGCTTTTCAAAAAAATTAAAATGTTCTGATACTTTTTGTGAATGAAATTATAATATTGTGCATGACTAATATGATAAAAATATAGGTGGTGTGGGGGTTGCCAAGTAAAAATTGGGGGTGACAGGAAGAAACCCCCTTTAGTCCAGGTTTGTGGTCTCGTATATTTTCTCTCTTTGGTACACAGACCATCGAGGTTTTATACTGCCACCCCCCACGTTACACCTGACACCCCACATTAGTATTGTTTTAACCTTAATATGCTTTGCAATTTTTATTTTTTTTAGAAGGAAAAAAATTGTGTTACCGGATTTTTGAAAAACTTATAAGGTTTTACTAGATTTTTGGGGGATTTGCATGAGTTTTTATTGGAATTTTTGGGACGTGTACGTGTTTTTATCGAATATATTAAAACAGGTGTAAAAAACATACTTTTTACACCTACTTTTTTTAAAAAAAACAAGTATGAAATCATATAATTTTTCAGAAACCATATAATTTTTCAAAAATCTATGATTTTATACCGGATTTTTGAAAAAATAAATATAAAAGCATATTTTTTTACATTAAAATTTTCAAACATGCGGTATTAAATCATTAATTAATGAAAAAATGTGATTTTTTTATCAGGTTTTTCAAATATGTTGGAAAACAACCCTCCAAACCAGATTTTTTGAAAAATCCAATAGTGTTGAATTTTTTTTTGCACCTCATATAATGCATAACCAAGAATCATGAATCAAAACCATGCATTATGGATTAGTGAATGCATTGTAAGAAAGAAAAACATGGACCATGAATGAAATAGTACTTAGTCTCAAATGGACCAAAGGCCAAATATCATGATGCATGATTTAGGGTTTTCATAGCTTGATTCTAAGATTAAGATGTAAGTCATATAAACAAAGACCACAAACCAAACAATTAGATTGTCAAGCTAGATGGTCCATGAATGACATGAATCCAAGATTAGGGTTTTAGGTCATGATTTCAAGTTGATTACACCATCAATATCCTTAGGGCTTTAAACTTGGCAAACCCTAGTTTCTTGTTAAGTATAAATGACCACAAACTTTTGAATATGTCATGTATATTTGCAAGTGTTAATATGAATGCATGATGCACATGTATGAGTGCAGATGACCGTCAAGCCAAATGTTAGATAAAAAATGAAAATGGGAGGATAAATTTTGGGGTATGACAAGAGGGAAAAGGACTAAAAGGTGATCTTGTTTGTATGCAATGATGCAAATGGTATGTGGGATCTTAGGGTTAAAAATTAGGGTATGACAATTGCATCATTACAAGCTCCATGTTTTGCTAGATAGTCAGCACACACATTCCCCTCCATAAGAGTATGAAATATTTGAACTTATCATTCCATAGTGAGAAGTTATTTAATATTGTGGAGAATCGTGACATATTGATGTCAAATATTAACTAACTCTGAGATAAGATTGATAGCAGAGTTGAAGTCAGAATAACATATCAAGTCTTTAATGCCAAGTTCCCATGCCATGCATAAACCATGATATAACACCATCAACTCAACGTGAAGGGTGTTGGAATAACCAATATTACTCGCAAAATCGTGAACCCAAACACCATGAACATTTTGAATAAATCCACGAAAATCCGAGATGTCGGGATCACTGAGACTACTGACATTAACGTTCAAAATCATATTACTACCTTTGTGTGCATTCTACATGATCGTTCTCGTTGGATGAGACAAAATATTCTTGAGAAAATATTTAGCTAACATGTTGACATAATTTACTGTAATGAGTTTCAAAGTATATGAAGATACCACTTCATCAACAATACACAATTTATTCACAGCGCACCACAACCACCAACAAACATCCAACAAGATAGAGCCACCATCGATGTCATGTCTAATCCAATCATATAAACTATCCTTTTGGAACAATAGTGGATTCGAGAAGCCAATAAATTTTTAAAAGCGAATAGAAAATTCACATTCTCTGAAACAATTAAAGTCGTCTCACCATTACGATTACATCTAGTATAGACATCCGTATGAAGCATATTATGATGACACAATATTGATCTCGTAAAAAAATTATATAAAACTCTCTAAAAAAAAATCCCATTTCCAAAAATTATCGTTTGTTGTAAACATTAGAAAAATTTTATTTTTTGAGCGCTATTAATTTGAGAAGTTAATTAATATAAAGATAATAATGTTAACGTAGAATAGTTAAAAAAAAAAGAATATTTAAAAAATAAAGATGATTGTTTAAATTAATTTATTGGGCCAAAGCCCAAAAGTAGTAGCGTCGTATTCACGCGTGGGTGATATCCAGCGAATCTAAACTCAAAACCTAACATACAAAAACCCTACTTTACTTATCTTCCCTTCAGTTGAACCCGAAGGAATAAAAAAACCTACTCTCCCTCACCGCTACAACACTTCCCCATCTCAACACCATGTCGGACGAAGAGCATCAATTCGAATCCAAGGCCGATGCCGGTGCCTCCAAAACCTACCCCCAGCAGGCCGGTACCATCCGTAAAAGTGGTCACATCGTTATCAAGAATCGTCCCTGCAAAGTAATTTTACTCTTTTTATTCTCATTTTAGATCTGGTTTCTCTCTTCATGATTTCATATCTAATCTATTGATTTGTGAATAGGTTGTGGAAGTTTCCACATCCAAGACTGGGAAGCACGGTCACGCAAAGTGTCATTTTGTTGCTATTGATATCTTCACTGGGAAGAAACTTGAAGATATTGTGCCTTCTTCCCATAATTGTGATGTATGAATCTATTGCTATTTGATTATTTGTTTTTCTCTTTTGAAAATCATACACTTTTATGTCATTGTTTTCTGATTTATATTATTGGAATTCTTTTCTTGTTAGGTTCCCCATGTCAATCGTACTGACTATCAGCTCATTGATATCTCTGAGGATGGATTTGTGAGTTGAACTTTGTTGTTTATTTATTAATTCATATTTGTGGTTTGATATTTATTAATTGATTAATTAATTATGAGATTAAATTTATGTTCTTATTTGTTTTTGGTTGAGTAATTCACCCTTTGATATATAGGTTAGGATAGCCCCTTTTCACAGTTTTTGGTTTACAAAAGTATTTTTTTTGTTAAAACATTAGCATCATGTCAAGAAATCTCAGCTGTTGCATGTTTTCTTAATAAGAACTAGGGATTAGCTTCTCCTGGCTTATTTTTCTAAAGAAAAGGAACTTCCTTTTTTAATAATCCAAACAAACAAGCCCCTATAGAGTATTTTGTAGTTTCAGGATTTTTAAGTGCCAAGTATATTTTTTTGGTAACTATATTTGTGATAGATAGTTGATTGTTTGTATCATATGTGACATTTATTTTTATGATATTTTGAAGTTTCTTTAACTTAGAAAATAGGAATAAATTGTTCCTCCTAAATATTCTATCTAAACAGATTTGTAGTGTAGGCTATTAATATTAACTGATGTTGATGTTGATGGTGGTTTGCTGATGTTGATTTGCTGTATTGCAGGTGAGTCTGCTTACTGAAAATGGCAACACTAAGGATGATCTCAAGCTTCCAACCGATGACAGTCTGCTCACTCAGGTTAGTATGTTGTCTTGTTTTGGTTTTTCATTGTATTTGATGTCTTTGTATTAACTCATTGTTTTGTCTGCCTGTAGATCAAGGATGGATTTGCCGAGGGAAAGGACCTTGTTGTGTCTGTGATGTCTGCTATGGGTGAGGAGCAGATCTGTGCCTTGAAGGATATTGGTCCCAAGAACTAGATTAATGCTATTTTGTTGCTTCATTTAAGGTTTTATTTGTTTTTGTTGAAGATTTCTTTATAGATTCTCGTCGGATTAGTGGTGTTTATGGATTTTGTTTGGATTATCTATTTTTGCTATGTTATGTGGTTTTATTATAAACAAGGATTTTTACTATTTTACTTGTTTATGTTATATAACCTTTACTGTATTCTATCCAGTGCAAGCTTCATTCTTATAAACTTGTGTTCTCAGATGAACCTATCTTCATAAAGTAAGTTTCATTGGGTTGCATCGTAATCTGGTGCCAACTATTATAAATTATAATACATACTTGCTATAATAATCAGGAAGTACAGCTTTTTTAGAAAAGACCAGCTTTTCTTTACAAACAAAACATGGTATTTGATGCTAAATTGCAATATCATTTTACTCATTCGTCACGTGTTAGATTTTTCATTTAAAACAACGTTAAAAGTCTATAGTTTTAGGAATATTTGTTTGGTTGGAAGTCCAACTTAGTAGTACTAACAAATGTGCATATCAGTTCTGTATGCTAAAAAAACACAAGTCATAAGTTACCTAGTGTCTGTTTGGTTTTTCATTAGGTGGACTCAGTGAGCCTGAAATCAAGTAATTTTCGCACTTTCTCACGTCTAAGCATAAACTCAATTTAGCTTTTGGTAGAGTAAATAATAATTTTAGATGTGTAAAAATAATTTTGAATGATTTTGAGGTGTTTGATTTTTTTAATATCATAATTGATTCTATTTGACTTTTGAGTTTAAATATGATGTTTACATATTACTGTGCAACTTAATTTTCTATAAAATCAATTCACGCTGGTAACATGTAGTTATAGTTGAAGATACTCTAGATACTGTAAATTAAAATATTTAATAAATTACTTGTTTTACTAATAGCTATAGATGATAGTTGATAATTAATTAATTCTTTTAATAAATTATCGATATTACTAGTTGATAAAATTAAAATAGCAGTTAAAGACATTCTTGCAGACGATGAAAAACATAGTATGAGTGGACACCGATAGAAATAGAGAGCAAAAGTGAAATTAAGGGAGGGAAAAGAAAGGGGAAGGAAGCAGTAAGATATTTAAGATTTCTTTTAGATATAAAATTTAATATTTTATGCTTGTTTTCAAAAACATTTATTCTTTTTAAAAACTAATATATTATACGAGATCAAGTTTAGTTAATTAAAATTGTAAAGATAAAAATACAAGAAAAATGATAATTTAAAATTTTATAAATTCAAAAACTATTTAAAGAAATATTGTTTTAAAAGATAATTTATGTTTTCGACTAAGAGACTCATTTAAGATTATATAAAAAATATAACTATAATTAAGAATAATGTTAGAAACACTCCAACACTTTCTTTAACACTTAATTTTTTATTGAGTAAAATACACGTGAAAAAATGAGAGATTAGAGCCCATATGTATTTCACTCAATAAGAGAATGAGTTTTTAATAGAGTGTTAAAAGAGAGGGTGTTCCTAGCATTCCTCATATTTAAATAGAGTTTAAGGTGTTATACAATTTATAACTTATATAGGAAATATAATTTATTATTAAATGTATTTTAAATTGCTATATAATTACCAACTTTTGCCCCGACCTAGTAGCTCATACGGTGGACTGTTCGATTATATCTAACGGTTGTGAGTGTGTTGAGTCATCAATGTCTTGACTCGTAGGTTCTTGGATTGTGTCTCCTGATGATTGAACTTTAATGTCCTTGGGCATGTAGTTAGCCTAGAATAGTTTCCCAAAAAATCTGTTAATATATGGGAATCGAGAGAGTTTTTAGAGTATCGGACCGTTGTCCCATTCGACAGTGGTTCTTATGACAGATTACAAAGAAGTGGGACCAGGTAACCTTGGAAATGCGTGCATTAAATGCGAGTTTTGTCAATGAAGTGTTTTGTAGGGATATTCTACTGCATAGCCCTAAACTCTTAGGTTAGGGGTGACGTTGCACTTTAGGGTGCTCGAGTGCCGTGTTGTGATCCATAGGAGAATTATGTTCTAGGTCGTTGATTCGTCTCCTTTGTTACATTATATAAAATGCAATTTTATTTTCTTAGATCACGTTTCACCTTTTGAGCAAATTATCTTCTTCTTTTTTTACTCTAATCATCTTTCCCTAAACTCCGATGACAACTTAATCTGTCTGTTTCTTTCCTTTACAAATTTCACAACTTTTTTGGCTCCACATGCTTCGAGCGATTTTCATTGTAACTTCAGCTTCGCCTCTTCAATCTTCTTTAGTTCAATTTCTCTCCCCCTTGTTTATTATGGTCACTTCGTATTCTTTCTTTTGGAAATGACCAAATTAAAATATGAACCTATATATATTATAGACAGGCCCAATAAAGACGATATAAGCGACACCTCGTCTCGTATATGGGTGGTAGACCTAGTAGTACAACATATTCTTCCTTTAATGGGTACTCACCCTTTGACCAACTTCATAGTCCTTTGTGACAATTGTGAATCTATGGAGGGTTTTATCGAAGTGATAGTTGACTCATGTATCCCCATTTGCGAAAAAGATAGTCCTTGTTCCCAATCTTTTTTAGTTTCCCATGGAAAATCCTAAGCCTCTTGAAGCACATCAAGATAATTCGAGGGCTCGCTCTTTCATTAGGGTTTTTAGGTCTTTGTATTGTCCGGAATCCAATGATAAGGAAGTTAGGGAGGATCTTGATTTATGGGGGATTCCAATACTTATGACATACATTTTCTTTTTTGTTGACAATAGAGAGGAAATGGTTCGAAAGGACCAACAAGGCCTTGACTTGCCCGTTAACATCGCTCAATATTTTTGTGTGGATTCAGAATTGGTGGGGACGAGGTCCAAAGTTTATAGAGAATCCATTAGGATGTAGGGTTGTCCTTTGAATGACTTGTCCCTCTTATTGATCCTGATAAAAAGGTTGTGTATCTCATAATCTGCAAGGTTTCATTTTTCGCACCGTCGATGTAGACCATGCTAACCCTCGAGTCTTCTTCTTTTTTTTCTCAGGGGAGACCATAGTCGATAAGGAGTTCTTGAGTATGGTTTCAAGTATCAAGGGAGTCTTGGGTAGATCAGCTGACTGCCGATTTTCCAAAATTGTTATGGTACTTCTTCTTCAGATGGACTGTAAAAGCCACTTCATATAACACCGTGATGAATGTTCTCCCAAGGACGACATGGTACACTTTTTCACATGGATTACCAAGAAGCACGTGTCCACGGTTATGTCATCCATTCCTTCTCCAATAGAAACTTCCATTTCAACGACCCTAAACGAATGAGTATAACAATCATTGAATATAAAATATTTTCGACTTCATATGGCGTGAGGTATCGTTTGTGTAATCCTAATCTCATAAAGATGAAGAGGTACACAATGTCACAATAACTTCCATCTTCTATAAGGATTCATGATGCTGAATGATTTGCTATCGTAGCAGTTACGACTACTAGAAGCACATTTGAGAACTCCATCCACTTTCAACGATCTCGAAACTCTAAGATAGGTTTATCATATTCCTCTTTCTTAGTTACCATCGAAGATATTGAAGAGCTCCATAATGGATAATTTTCATTCTCTTATTCCTTGTTAAATGACCCATCATTGATCGGAGAGCATCAATGTATGGGAGTGATCTTGGAGTCAACATATACGTGGTGACTTCAAAAGGTGGATCGGACACCATCACCTTCTTCAAAGCAAGACTACAATTTCAACTCGTGAATTTGGGATCAAATAAGTTGATCATGAAAATTCTTGAGAATCATAATACAATTCCCATAGACGGTGCCTTTGTTATGTGCCAAAATCAGAAATACAGGGAGATAGAATGAGCTTTATGAATTGCTATAATTGATTTACTAAGGGCCTTAATCTATTAGGAAGTGTATATAAGCCTCATAAATATTTAGGAACACCCTTTATCAATCCACAAGGACTTTGATGGTTCCTCAAAGGGTTTTAAGGAGATTTATCATAATAGAGAGGTTAAAATAACTTTTAGGCAAGTGTGTGCATTGCCTTAGTAATTTAAGAATTACTCTACTATCTTTTACATGACTCTGATCACTCAGACGCATACCAAGACAAATTTTAGGTGAGTGTGCATTTCCTCTCTTTCACTAACTCTGAAGCTTTAAGGTCTCGTGCTTGATACATCAATAATTTAAAACTTCATCTTGGACTTTAACTCTTATATCTGGAGAGGCTTGATAAGGTTTCTTTATAGACATCATCATCAAAGAGATTTCTTGAATGGAAACCATCATGGATTCCACCGAACGCAACTTAACATTAGGTGTTGTCCTTAAGATATTAAGCTTTGTTATCTTTATACTACAAGTATAAAAACTTGATCATCAGTTCAGATGAAGACTTTACTTCACAGTGTTGTTATCGTAAAAAACATTTTAGGTCAATTGAGTAATGCAAACATTATACGTGCAATCACATAGATCCACATTCTCCCTCTTTTTGATGACGACAATGCATATCTTAAGGAGATGGAAAAACAAAAAATAACGATAAAAGACTAGAGTGATTAAACTCCCCCTAAAAAATATAGAGAGTATATCATACTTCCTAGAGAGTATACTTATTCGCCTTTGACATAAACAACAAGGCGAGAAAAAGGATAAATAGACATAGAAGACATCCAAGCACATAAATCAGTAAATTGACACATATATTCAATAAACGAAATACTTCATTAATCCTAAAGATAATTTAAGTACAAATGGAAAAGTTAAAAAGGCATAAAGAAGCAACAAATAAGGAAAAAATAATAAGCAATGACTACTTAGAATCCTCACCATCATCACTGAATAACCCAATAGGAACCTGGGATCCATTATGTGTAAGTAGATGTGCTAGGAAGTTGATCTTATTTTCTATCCTTTTCTAACTCTTGAGGAAAGTGTTGAGAAGAACTTATGTAGGAGTAGTTTGAAGGATATTGTATTTTTTATAAGAATACATACGCCTAGCAACCATACACCGCTAGGGAATGCCAACGACTTTAGTGTTTTTTTAGATGTTAAGGAAAGATCACGAGGGTGAGGAGCCCTATTTTGGAGGTGTTTTATGTGTGGTTAGAGCAAGCTCTTAAGGGTGAGAAGCTCTGCCATTAGGGGTATTTTTATTGAATATCAGATTGTTCTCCTCCACTCTAAGGGTGAGTAATTTATATGGGCCCTGGGTATGGAGTTGGGGAACTCCTAAGAAGTAGTAATCATCCCACCTTGACTATGGAACCTGTTGACTACTGATAAATGCCCAAAAATGGATAAAATTCACTTATGAAAAATAACATTTATCGAATTACGGAAACACTTATTCATGAAATAATACACACTTTGTCAAGAAAAATATACTTTTAATGATGCATGGTTAAATATTGCAGGAATAGATCAAAGGAAGGAAAAGGCAAAGAAAAAAACATGTCCTGTTTCGCTACGCGAATTCTGGTTTGCTTAGCGAAACCAAGACAAAAGTAAAGCATCCAGGTTCGCTAGCAGCGAAGAGACAACGAAGGCCTGATTCGCTAAGCGAGCTCTGGTTCGCTTAGCGAAACCAAGTAAGAAGCAAAAACATCTCAGTTCGCTAGCAGCGAGGCGCCGCAAAGAGGTAGTGAAGGCCCGACTCGCTAAGCGAGCTCTTGTTCGCTTAACGAAACCAAGTCAGCAACAAAACATCCCAATTCGCTAGCAGTGAAAAGCAGCGAAGGAAGTTCGCTTAGCGAAGTTTGGCGGCTTTTGGAAGGCGGTTTGACAGCTAAAAAACCTAATGGAGACGAAAGGAAGGTCGCTTAGCGAACTATACTTTCCTTAGCTAAGTTTGGTGGCTCCTGAAGGTGGTTTGATAGCTCAAAACTCATTAGAGAAGAAATGATAGTTCTCTAAGCGAAACTTAATCTCGCTAAACGAACTCAGGCGGCTGAAACCAATATAAAAAGGGACCAAGAGCAATGGAGAAGGGATATCTAGTTTTCATTGATAACAATTTGTAATATTTAGTGTATTCTGTAAAAGAGAGTTGTAATAGAGAGTTAGGGGAGGGAATCAAAGAATTGAGCTGGATACGCATCGAGGATCGAGGAATCGTCATTGATGCTCATTCATCTCCAGTTCTTCCTTTTTGTACAAGCTACCATGAAAATGGCTAGCTAATATCCTCCTCTTGCTGTGATTGGAAGAATCTACCGTAATCATATATATATTTATCGATTGTATTCTTAATATAAACATGTTTTCATGATTATTGATTCTATTTTATCGTCAAATTTTATGAATTCGATTTGTTAATGAAAATTGCTTTCGAGTTCATGAACCAAAGATAATGAACTGGTTAAACTATAATTGCTAGACATAGAATTAGTTTTAATACCCATCTCCAAATACTTGATCTTCATACAATCAAATTGTTTAATTGGTTGAGACATCATCGATTCAACAAACTGATTGGAATCTTGAAACTTTCATCTAAACATACATGCTGTTTTTGAAAAGTATATGGAAATATGAATGAACATATGATTATGTCAAAATTAATCGGTACAGTGCATACGCAAACGGTAGAGGACATCCAATCCCTGCAAGATAATTTGTCATATTATAATCCCGTTTATTTTATTCCGTATATCTTACGTTTCGCTATTATTTTCTATTGAAACTTTAGATTGTCCGAAAAACTTGAACTTAAACTATAAACGTAAACGTTGGTAATATCACTCCAGTCTCTGTGGACACGATAACAAAATACTTCTTTTGATTTACTCAACATCAAAATGGCGCTGTTGTCGGGGACTGGCGTATAGATATTACGAACATAATGAGTATTATTATCTTTTAAGTTTGTATATTTGTTCAAAATACTGTATATATATATATATATTTACACCTATACTTTATCTCACTTTCTCCTAACATTTGTTGGTTAGAAATTACAACGCTTTGTGTATGTGAGGTATAAACTCAAGGTAATTAATACTTTTTGATCCCAAGATCAAAAGAACAACCCATAAGAATAAAATACGTACAAAGAAGCAAAAGTAAGTAACCAAACAAAAGGAATCCATTTCTGTTTTATCAACAACTCCTATCACAGAAACCATGGCAAATAAGACTATTAACGGTCCTTGTGCAAGTAGTCCAAGGCGATTGAACCGTCTCACCAACAATCCAGCCACTAGACGAACTGAAATGAAAACAGGGTTGCTGTAAATTATTTACGCTAACCCTTTTGCAGGTTTGGATCATGAAGATCCATACACCCATCTCACAAAGTTCTATGAACTGGCTGGTACGTTAGGTGCACCCGAAGCAGAAGAGGAAGCTGATTTCATGAGATTGTTTCCGCACTCCTTGATTGGAAAAGCATAGGATTGGTATCTTGACCAACCTAATGAAACCATGACCATTTGGAATGTATTGGAAGAGAATTTTCTTAACAGAATCTTCCCTCACAACCGGTTCATGGATGCTAAAACATCTATTGTCGCGTTTGCTCAATCTGCAAATGAAACTTTATGTGAAGCTTGGGAACATTACAAACCCATGCTACGAAAATGTACAAATCATGGTTTTGACAACCTAACATAAATCCACATATTCCACAACGGATTGCAACCACATCCAAAACTCTTACATGACGCAACAGTCGGTGGATCGTTATTAGCAAAAAGTGCAAAAGAAACAGTCTGAGTTATCAACCGAATGGCTCTTATCGATCATCAAGTCCAATACAATCGAGGAACCGCACAAAAGAAACATGGAATGCTAGAATTAGGTACGAACGACGCAATACTAGCACAAAACAAATTGCTCACTCAAATTGTTGAAGAATTAACAAAACAGTTGTCCAAATTACCACAATAACTTAAGGAAATGTACGGTTCGGCAGGTGCACCACAACAAATAGCTTTTTGCGAGTTATGTACGGGAGACCATGAAATCAGTTTTTGCCCTCCAATCAATGAAGAGGTCAATTATATGGGGAATCAACAAAGACAAGCACCATATTAGGGCAATCCGAATTATCAACGTGGAAACAACGCCAACTATGGTCAAGGTTAGAGACAAGATTTTGGGACAGCAAGCAAGCCAAATATGTATCAAAACTATCAACACCAGTAAAATGCAAATCATCCAGATAGAACATCAAAACTTGAAGATACCTTGCAACAATTCATGAAACGATCTATGGAAAATCAGAAAAACACTGACGCTTCAATCAAAAACCTGGAAACGCAAGTCGGACAAATTGCCAAGCAATAAGGAGGCACCTTCACCGCCACAATACAACCAAATCCAAAAGAACACTGCAAAGCAATAACAACAAGAAATGGAAAAATGTTGAATGCAAACGGCGACGAAAATGAAATGAGTGTTATTGAAAATAGAGAAGAGGAAGAAAAGAAAAGAGAAGAAAAGGAGAAAGAAGGAGCAAACAATAATAAAGGAGAAATAGTTGAAAAGGAGTAAAAGATAAAGGATGGAGATGAGAACGAAACGAATGAAAGGCCGAAAAAATCGGAAAACAAGGGAGGAAAAAGGAAAAATGATAAATCCACAAGTACAAAACCTACCATACCCTCATGCTCCAACCAAAAAGGATAAAGAAAGGCAATACACTCGATTTTTGGATATTTTCAAGCAGTTACAAATCAATATTCCCTTCGCGGAGGCACTTGAACAGATGCCTACGTATGCATGATTCATGAAGGAAATTCTCACTAAGAAGAGAATGATTACTGATGAAGAAACAATACATCTTGACGTAAGCTGCAGTGCGATCATTCAATGAACACTTCCACAAAAAGAAAAAGACCCAGGAAAAGTCACGTTACCTGTCACAATTGGAAATGTAAACGTTGGAAAAACATTGATTGATCTTTGCTTAAGTATCAACCTCATACCACTTTCAGTAATACAAAGAATTGGTGATTTGGATATAAAGAATACTAGGATGACTTTGCAACTAGCCGACAAATCATTCACAAGGCCATCCGGTATTGCCGAAGACGTGCTAGTCAAGGTAGATAAGTTTTTATTTCCTATTGATTTTGTTGACATGGATATAGAGCAAGACGATGACGTGCCACTGCTTTTGGGACGTCCATTCATGAAAATCGCACGCATGATTATTGACATTAATGACGGTTTAATGAAAGTACATGTTCAAGATGAAGAAGTTACCTTAAACCTCTTTGACACCATGAAACATTCCAAAGATAAAGGAGCTTGTTTTCGAGTTGATACAATTGATGAAGAAATACAGAAAATACAGAAACAAAGACACTTAACAACACCATTAGAAAGAGCTCTCATGAACCTTTTTAATGTTCTCGATCAAGAAGAAGAAAAGGAACTCAATGAATGCTTAACAGAACTGGATTCAACTAAAGAAATACCACTGAAGGAAGCAAAAATTGAGGAATTAAAAGAAGATTCCGGGGAAAAGAACACCAAATTAGAATTGAAATTATTATCGTATCACTTGAAGTATGTGTTCCTTGATGAGGAAGGCAAGAAACCGGTAGTAATTAGAAAACTTCTGGCCAACCATGAGGAACAGAAGCTTGTCCAAGTCCTTAAGGAGAATCAAGGCGCAATCGGTTGGGTGCTAGCAGATTTGAAAGGCATAAGTCCATCATATTATATTCACAACATGATGAGGGAAGATAATTACAAACCAATTTCCCAACCACATCGACGTTTAAAACCAACAATGAAGGAGGTCGTACACAAAGAGGTAGTCAAGCCGTTAGAAGCAGGTATGATTTATCCAATTTTGGATAGTGCTTGGGTAAGTCATGTGTAAGTCGTACCAAAGAAAGGTGGTATGACAGTAATAACAAATAAAAAATAGAGTTGATTCCAACCCGGATGGTAACAGATAGCGTATGTGCATTGATTACAGGCGACTCAATCAAGCAACAAAAAAAGATCATTTCCCGCTTCTATTCATGGACCAAATGTTGGAGAGATTATCCGGGCAACAGTTCTATTATTTCTTAGACGGATACTCAAGATATAATAAAATCACCGTAAACTCCGAGGACCATGAGAAAACAACATTCACCTGTCCTTTTGGAATATTTGCATATCGAAGAATGCCTTTCAATCTATGTAATGCACCAACAACATTTCAAAGATGTATGCGGGCCATTTTTTCAGATTTGATCGAAAAGTGCATCAAGGTATTCATGGATGACTTCTCTGTGTTTGGTGAATCATTTGAATTATGCTTGAAAAACTTGGACACCTTATTAAAACGGTGTGTGGAGACGAATCTGATGTTGAATTGGGAAAAATGCAACTTTATGGTGACCGAAGGCATTGTACTAGGACATAAAATTTCAGCCAAAGGAATCGAAGTAGATAAAGCGAAGGTTGATGTCATTGAAAAGCTGTCACCACCAACCAACGTCAAGGGGATTCGAAGTTTCCTTGGCCACGCGGGGTTCTATCGATGATTCATCAAGGATTTTTCAAAGATCGCAAAACCATTAAGTAATTTCCTCAAAAAAGACAGGTCACTTATTTTTGATAAAGATTGTTTAATTTCTTTTGAAAGTCTAAAAGAAAAATTAATTACAACACCAGTAATCACTGCACCCGATTTGGCACTCAATTTTGAACTCACGTGCGATGGAAGTGATTACACGGTCGGGGCTGTTTTAGGACAGAGAAAAACCAAATTTTTTCATGCTATACACTATGCAAGCAAAGTCGTTAATGATGCATATGTTAACTATGCAACCACGAAAAAGAATTGCTTGTTATAATGTACGCATTAGAAAAATTTCGGTCGTATCTCATAGGTTCCAAGATTATTTGTTATACTGACCATGCAACCATCAACTAATTGATCAATAAAGCGGATTCAAAACCACGAATAATCTGATGGATGCTCCTACTACAAGAATTTAATTTAGAAATCTGTGACAAGAAAGGCACCGAAAATCTGGTCGCGAATCATCTATCAAGATTGGTGAATCCCGAGATTACAAAAGAAGAAAGAAAGGTACTTGAATAATTTTCAGATGAAAAATTGCTCATGATTGAGGAAAGACCTTGGTTTGAGGATCTTGAAAATTATAAGGCTTCCGGTCTCATCCCCGAAGATCTCAATTGGCAACAAAAGAAGAAATTCTTGCGTGATGCCATTCATTATGTATGGGATGATATGTATTTATTCAAAATTGGATCTGATGGTGTCATACGGTGAACTGACTTGGGGTATTTTGCTTTTTATCGCAATGTCGCGGATAGCAAGAGTCGCCACCGACTTTTCTTTTATCCAATAAGGAAAGGTGGAAAAGAACAGGAAAGACCTCAATAGATTTTGGGTTCGGGAGGTACATTATACAAAGGGAAGGTATTAGCACCCTTTGTATCCATGGTTATCCATGGGCTCTTAATTGCTGGATCACTTATATTTTTGTCTGAAAAGTGTTGGTGAATTGTTTAAAAATGTTTCGAAAAGAGAGTTTAACTTTGTAATGATTCTCGTATGAATGTATACAAAGTATTTATCTCGTTTGATTTTGAAAAACAGTTTAGAAAAATATAACTTGGTAATGATTCTAGTATGAATGTATACCAAGTGGTGATTTTCTAGGACTTGCAAAGTGTGAAGGGTGGAAAATGTTTTAGGTTATGATCCAGTAATTGAGAGTTATACCTTCCTAAGGTCGTTATGGGCATTTCCTATCCTTATGAGGGTAAAACTGTCCTTACTATTGAGAAGTAAGTAGTTTTATCCTTTGGATGTAAAAGGGTCATTGTAGGGTCATCGATAGGTCATTGAAGGCAACAGTTGTAAGGATACCTTAGCATTCGAAGGGACGATCATCATTTAACCGTAGGCTACACCGAAGGGTCATCGAGGGACAAAATCATATTTTCGAAGGCAACATCCGAGGGACCATGATTTATTTTATGATGATTTAACCGAAGGGTCTTTGCTAAGTGTATCCCTACATTCGCGGGACACGACCGTTATACCGTAATACCGTAGGGCATCAAAGAGAGGTCCAAGATCACATATTTAAAGGCCGCATTTTACAATCAATTAGGCAATTAGGATGAATCTCCACATTAAAATCAATACATTAAAATCAGCTAAGTAATTGAGGGTGGATCTCCATATTAAAATTAATACATTAAAATTAATTAGGTAATTTAGGGTGAAACTCCACAAAGGGCATCCCACAAATAAAGTGGAATACCTATCTAGCTAGCTTTCCCGGCGATGTGTGAACCTTTGCAAAACTCAGCAAACATGTCAGAATACCAAATCAGGGTGCAATCGAGAATTACACCACAAAAGAAACCAGAACAGCAGTAGGGTCAGATAAACAATGCATGGCTACGATAAAAACATGACAGGTGGGCAAAAGTCAGAACAGAAAAGTCGGCTGCTGTCGCGTTCGCTCCTGCTTCGCCTAGCGAAGTCTTAGCGAACACTCGTTGCATGCTCGCTTAGCGATGTGCTAGCGAGCGGCTGCGGATTCCGGTTTTAATAACGATATAATGGCAGCAAGCTTCACACCTTATAGCATTCATTACAGAGATTATGTGGTTAGACATTCAGATGTTCATGCATACTTAAATTCATATGTAAAACTTAAGATAGTTTCATAAATTCAATCATGATACCATGTGCAAAGTAAGAACATAAGGTAGTAATAGCAATGCCAACCTGTTTGTAATCGAATTGTAACCTTGAATTGGCCGATCGGATCGAATTGAGCGGAAGTGACCTTGCTGCCGCCGGCTTTTCCTTCAGGGTTTCCTTTAGGGTTACTCGGAATTCTCAGGGTTAGCCTCCAGGGTTTTCCGTCTGTGAGCGCTAGGGTTTGCTTGCTAGGGTTCTCCTTTCGTCCTTTTTCGTCCTCCCTTTTTCTGACTGGAGTTGTGGTATTTATAATGCCTTTTTTTCATGACCTAATGGGCTCAGAGTGAAGCCCAGAATTTTCTGTTATCTGCCAGCTTCGCTAGGCGAGCGTGTAGCGAACGTTCGCTAGGCGAGCGTGCAGCGAACGTTCGCTAGGCGAAGGATTTGCTCGCCTAGCGAGCAGGCCAGTTTGGGCCATTTTCTGGATTGGGCCACTCGTGAGCTGGGCCTTTGTTCCTTTAAGATCAGTGTCATAAAAATGAGTCGGAGTGCCCTGAAAAATGTCTTGAAATATTAATGGGCAAATTTTGGGGTATGACAGCTGCCCCTGTTCAATATTCTTGAACCGAGAGAGTCAGAATGGTATGTACGCCATTCGTGGTCTGGAGGTGGAAGATTATTGAACACTTAGGATGCCCAAAAATTTGCACTTGTCAATTAGTTAGTCTTAATGGAGATGGGTTTAAAGATGCCATCTAGGAAGTTTGATGATGAGAGCTTCAGAGTACGTCGTACGTTAGAAGATATCTGAAGTCATGGGTGTCACTGGGTCATACGCTAGACCGTATAGTGAGTCATTCATTAGGCCGTCGACTTCACTGGGGAGTTAGAATGGGTCATACGCCGCTGGGGATAACAGATCAGAATGGATCATACGCTAGATCGTATCTGAGTTGCAGAATGGGCCGTCTGTTAGGCTGTATCTGACGAAAAGTAGTCGTACGCTAGACTACACCTTGGGATGTACCGTACGCTAGGTAGTATCTGAGGAATGAAGATCCGAATGGGTCGTACGCTAGACCGTATTGTTGGAGGAGTAATATGTTGTGCCGAATCAAAATGAGATAAGAATCCGAATGAGTCATACACTGCTGGGGATAAAGGATCAGAATGGATCGTACGCTAGATCGTATCTGAGTTGCGGAACGAGCCGTCCGTTAGGCTGTATCGTTACTAGGGGTGAAGGATCAGAATGGATCGTATGCTAGATCATATCTGAGTTGTAGACTGAGCCGTCCGTTAGGCTGTACCTGATGATGAAGGGGGTAGTCATACGCCAGACTACACTTCAGAATGTACCGTACGCTAGGTAGCATTTGAGGCCTTGAAGGTCCAAATGGGTCGTATGCTAGACCGTATTGGAGTTGTTGAAGGTCGGAATGGATCGTACGTTAGATCGCATCTGAGTTGAAAGAGTCATATGTTGAGCTGAATCAGAATGAACCGTACGCTAGGCTATATCTGATAGTATTTGTATATGTTGTATTTGCAATAAATGTCTGGGATGGGCTTATAGATGCCATCGTTAGGAGGATGTCAGAATGAATGTTGACATGGAGTATATCTGAAAGATGTAGTTGAATCCTGAACGTAATTGATGAGGATGTCCGTCTGAATGGACCTTTGTTTTGACTGTATCAGGGGAATAATTAACCTGAAAAAATAAAGTTAGCTTCATGCCATGTCATGATGCATGAGATGTTTTATGCTTTCGAAAATAACTGCGAACGATGTATGCATGCGTATGCTGTGAAATGATGTAATGAATGAATTATGCATCTGAAAAGTTCTTCCAGAGGACTCTACTGGGGAAAACAAATCTCATTCTTCTGGTCGGGAGATACTGGTATCGATGACCCTTTCTTAGCCGGGGATGCTTGATTTCTGTCTGATGGTAGAAATGTTCAACAGAAGCCTGGATGGGGGTGGAAGAGATGACCCATTTGTCTAGTAATGCCACCCTCTTCTGGGAATGACTGGCTTTGCTGGGGGATAGGATTAGCAACGGATTCATTGGAAAGCATGATTAGACCTTCTCCTCGATCCTGAAGTCTAGTAGTAATCGCTATTTCTATTTTATGCACGCATTTTTGGTAAACATCGATCATATCCAAATGCATATATTAATTCGAATTAAATCAATGGACGCTTATGCAAACAAAACAGAGAAAGTAAAACAAACGCATTTTTTTTGAAACTAAAATTATATTGATTTCGAAAGAGGGCCTATAAACAGGCAATTTGTGTACAAGGAGACAGAAATCCTAGTAAGAGGAAATTGTCAAGAAAACAAAGAGAAAGCTATGCCGAAAACGTCCTATTGACTTTAATTCCCCTACTGCCATTATGTCTTCAAGCCTCTCATCTCCTGCTGTCGGATAGAAGTGATTAGCTTGTTGAGTCCTTTGAACTTGGATGAAGCTGTCTGAGAACGGGACATAGTCATACGCTTTGATCCCTAATTTTTGCCTGGACCGCCTTTTCAGGTTTTCAATCCACCAGGATACCCTTTTTTGCCCAAGCCGCCTTTTCAGGTTTTCGACTTGCCAGGTGTACATTTTTATATGTTTATCCCTAATTTTTGCCCGAACCCTTTTTGGTTCGTCGGGATGCCCTTACTTTTGCCTAGGTACGTCGACCTAGCGGGTCTCTTTTATGCGTAGTATTTTTTAACTATGTCCGCGTTCACAGGATACGGGAAATCTTCGCCGTCCATTGTAGCAAGTATCATGGCTCCACCAGAGAATACTTTCTTAACTACAAATGGCCCTTCGTATGTGGGAGTCCATTTGCCTCTGGGATCACCTTGTGGTAGAATGATACGCTTGATCACCAAGTCGCCAATTCGATACACCTGTCTCTTGACTTTTTTGTTAAATGCCTGGGTCATACGCTTCTGATATATCTGCCTATGACAAACAGCCGCAAGTCTCTTCTCATCAATCAAATTTATCTGATCGAGTCGAGTCTGAATCCATTCATCTTCATCTAAGCCCGCCTCTTTCATGATTCTTAGAGAGGGAATCTGAACTTCCACTGGTAAAACGACTTCCATTCCGTAGACTAAAGAGAACGGAGTTGCCCCTGTCGAAGTGCGTACTGAAGTGCGATAACCGTGAAGAGCAAATGGTAACATCTCATGCCAGTCTTTGTACGTTACTGTCATTTTTTGTATGATCTTCTTGATATTCTTATTAGCAGCCTCCACGGCACCGTTCATCTTTGGCCGATACGGAGAAGAGTTATGGTGTTTTATTTTGAACTGCGTGCAGAGTTCAGTAACCATCTTGTTGTTCAAATTAGTACCATTGTCAGTAATAATTCTTTCAGGGATGCCATATCGACAAATGAGATTATTCTTGATGAATCGTGCCACCACATTCTTGGTGACAGAAGCGAATGAGGCGGCCTCTACCCACTTTGTAAAGTAATCAATAGCAACAAGGATGAAACGATGCCCGTTAGAAGCAGTAGGTTTAATCTCTCCAATCATATCAATGCCCCACATTGCAAAGGGCCAAGGTGCTGTCAACACGTTCAATGGAGTAGGAGGCACATGTACTTTATCCGCATATATCTGGCACTTGTGACAGGTTCTGGAGTGATGATGGCAATCAGCTTCCATGGTAGACCAATAATACCCTGATCTCAGAATCTTCTTGGCCATCGTATGCCCACTAGAATGAGTCCCAAAAATACCATCATGCATGTCTTCCATAATCTTTTCTGCTTCCTTTTTATCCACACAACGAAGCAAAGTCGAATCATGATTACGTTTGTATAATAATCCATTACTCAAAAAGAATTTAGCGGAGAACTTCCTCACAAATTTTCTGTCATTGATAGATGCCTCTTCAGGGTATTCCTGAGTTTCCAAATATCTTTTTACTTCGTGGAACCAAGGTTTCTCCTCTACTCCATCAGCGTTAAGTTCATAACAATACGCTGGTTCATCTAACCGTTCAATGGTGATCATGGGAGCTTCGCTGCCCCATCTGACTCTGAACATAGATGACATGGTAGCCAATGCGTCTGCCAACTGATTCTCTTCTCATGGAATGTGTTCGAATGTAATCTCTTCGAAGTATGGGATTAATGTTAACACCCGCTCTCGATAAGGGATGAGATTCGGATGTTTAGTGTCCCATTCTCCTTTGATCTGACTGACTACTAGGGTCGAGCCTCCATACACCCTCAAAAACTTGATTCTCAGGTCTATAGCAGCCTTAAGTCCCAAAATATATGCTTCATACTCAGCCATATTGTTGGTGCAATCAAAGCATAGTCTGGCAGTGAAGGGCGTATGGCAACCCCGGGGAGATATAATTACAACACCAACACCGTTGCCCAATGCATTAGAAGATCCATCGAAAACCATAGTCCATCGGGATCCAAGTTCGGGTCTTTCATCCGGTCCATGTTCTTCCTGATCAGTAACAAGCATGACATCTTCATCCGGGAACTCAAAATTCATAGATTGGTAATCATTCACCGCTTGATGAGCCAAATGATCGGCTAGCACGCTTCCTTTGATTGCTTTCTGGGTAGTATACTGGATGTCATACTCTGTTAAAATCATCTGCCATCTTGCTATTTTTCCGGAGAGGGCAGGTTTCTCAAATATGTATTTGATAGGATCCATCTTAGAAATCAATAAAGTGGTATGATTCAACATGTATTGTCTTAGTCGGTGTAGCACCTCAAATTTGCACCTATCATTATACATACATTCTCATATTAGGTCATAACATAACATGGTCCACTGCATAACATTGCATTGTCCCCTTTGCCTCAAGTGCAAGCCAGTCAGAAGAATTAGGTCAAACTGGTCAGGAGATCAGTCAGTCAAGCAAGCAAGTGCAATTTTCATTGAAACAAGGCCCTAGGGTTGGTCCAACATGTTCACATGACTTGGGGATCCATTTGAAGTGTTTAGGTCAAAGATTGGATGTTCTAAAGCCATCAGTCAATGCACAATCAGTCCGAAACCCTAAAAAGTCAAACTTGGTCAACTGTGATTGATTTTATGGTTTTGATGGTTGGATTTGGTTTGAGAGAACTTATTCATGTCCAGATAGGCCTCATATATCATGACAAACATCATCATTGAAGAATTTGAAGCCAAATCAGAAATTTCCAAAAATAGAAACTGGACCTGTAATTGAAATTTGCCAAAAATGAAAAGTCTTGATCCTCAAACTTACATCATGATACAAGCTTCAAATGAATTTTTGCCCAACATGAAAGTTGAAGATCTTGTTCTCCCATTTCCAAAAAGTCCAATAACACTCAATTCCCATGTATGGTTGGCAAGTTATGATCAATTCATTTTCAAAAATTCTTGAACTTCAAAAGGCCATATCTCTCAAACCATTTGGCCAAATTTGGTGAGGTTTTTTCCAACAAGTCATATTTAACCTCCTCTTTCCAAAAATGTGACCTTCATGTACCAAAACCTTATGGATCAAAATGGCATTTTTTCACTATCATGTTTAAATTTCAAGTGTGGTGCAAAAGTGGAATTGTGAAATAAGCATCTTTAATCAGAATGGCCAATTGGGAATGATTTGAAATGTCATTTGTGACTTGCTACAAGGCCCATTTTCGTGCTCCTACCATCACACCTCACCATATGGACAAAATTGGTCATTTAGCAATTGGATTCATTTGAACTAATTATGATTAGCATACACTAAAGCAACCTTAAACAGACAATATATATCATTTTTTTCTGCCATTTGGAAACCCTAGCTGCCTCCATAACACAGAAAACTTCACTCTCTCCAAATCTTCATCTTGCTCCCATCTTGAAAAATCTGTCAAAAGGACTCAAGAACTCGAGCCATCCATTGTTGTTTCATCATCCAAACATCATTGTGAGCTCATTGCAACATTGTTTCTCCATCTGTAAAAGCCTTTTGCCCGACTGTTTTCTCTAGACATCATCCATGGCAGATTGGGATTAAAGCCATTCCAAAGGTTGTTGAGCTACAAGTCACTAACCATTCATCATTGGGAAGCTGGGTGAGCAACTGTTTTGAGCCAACATCACCAAATCCCAACTGTTTCACCATTTTCTTCAAGAACAAGTAAGATTTCGACCTCCTTATTTTGCTAAACTATGCCATGCTTCCAATAGATCTCACTTTGCTGGTTTCATTAAGCTTTAAATCGCGCGTTTTGGTTGCTTGTGCTGAGAGAAATCTGACTTTAAAGTTTCATGTTCAAACTTGTTTTTGCTTATATCTCATGTGATAGCTTGAGTTGATGAAATAAATGGTAGAATGTTGATTTGTGTTCTTAGATGTTTCGTTTGATATGTTGGATTTCATTTTCTGGGCACAAAAGTTCATTCACGATTTTGGAAGTGATGATGATGTTACTGTTGCCTGAAAACCCTAATCACCTGCCCAGAAACACGTTTCGCCTTTGCACTGCATGTTCTTCCACACTTCTGGGTCATGAAACCAATCAGCGTGTGACACGCAGGACAACAGCACGCACCGTTTCACTTAAACTTCCAAATATTTACCACAATGCCACTGCGTGTTTATTTAATCATTAATTCATTTTATTTATTCAATAATCATTTCATTTTGTATATCAATCTTACAAAAATCATTGCGCATCCAATTTTAATCCAAAATTCATGGGGTTTTTTGTGGAATGTTCATCTCCATCTCTAGTTTTTTATCATATTTTTTCCAGATTTTTTTGATGGTTGGATTTTAATTGGTGCTAGGGTTTTGTTCATGTGTCCATATTTTGTACCTTTTGCCAAAACAATTGTGAAATGATGATGCTTTATCCAATGGCTCCCAAATTTTTTGTGCTTAAACTAGACACACTCATGGTGATTTTGGTGTAGAGTTTGTGAATTTATCATTGCTGGTTTGTGAGTTATGATTTTTTGAATTAGGGTGTGACAATTTGTGTCACACCATTAATGTCCAACTTCATGATTTTCATTACCATGCTTCTTGAACTCAAATTGGTTGGAATTTTTGCATGAATGTACTCTTGGATGTCTAGTTTACATGTGAATTTTCTTGGAATTATTTGTGGCATTTCCTAATTGTTTGAGATTTTCTCCCCTGCTTGGTCATATGTTGACCTTATGTGATGCATGTGCCCATTTGTTTTGTGAAATGCTCATACTTTATTAGATGGACATGAAATTTTACATGAGATTACTAGACATCTTAATCTTTGACATGGTTTTAGTCCCATTCATTTATCATATGCCATCCTGATTTATGATTTTTTCAAGTTGATGCATGTTTGGTTGACCTCTTTGAGCATGTTTGGAATTGCATTGCCTTTCTGATTTTCATTGACTATCTTCTACTTGTCCAAATGAGATGAAATTTGACATGCATACCATTCTATGGGTTGTGATTGACCATGATTTATTTGGTGATTTTTGGAAATGTTTAAGATTGCTTTTGAGCTAAGTCTTGCTGTTGACTTCTATGAGCTTCTGTTTGCAATACCTTGACCTAACTTGTTCATGAAATGATGATGATGATTGATATGAATGTGAAACCAATTGGTATTGTTTCTTGATTGTTTAAACATGATTTTGGATACTTGCCACTTGCTGTTTTGACTTTTCCATTCCTTTTTGACCCTAGGCTTGCCCTAGTGGTCCTGTTACTCACCTTTGAGTTCATGTTTTCAGGTTGATTAACAGATGACCAATGAGAATAATTCTTTTGATTGAGCTTTGTGCCTTGCACATTCATTGGTCTCTGACTAACTGTTGATGTCTGTTTCTTTTTGTTTTGTTTGAAGTTGTATACTAACATCTGCTTGACTATTTCAGGTGCTTTTAGTTGCTCAGTTCCTTGTGAACTTTTGCTTTGCTTTGCTTGTATAAGCAAATTGCATTGAGGTATATTTCTCATCTTCATGTAGTCTGGAAGACCTGGCCTGTTACTTGGCCAGGCAACTGTCTGAAGTCCTCCTTAAGAGGCAATGTTTGTGACTGTTTACATTTGTCCTTGTACAGAGTCAAAGACCTCCTAAGTGAAGAGGCATTGGCAGACACAAGGGATGTGCAATCCATCCCCTGCTATTCGGTGTGTCATCTGCTTTGCTCACACCACTGTGTTGATGCATTGCAGATACAAACCCAAGATCTTGTACAATTGTACAGTTGAGTCAGTTTCAAATGTGTAGAAGGGTTCCCACCTTCTGAACCCACACATTCTTGTCTTAAGCTCTCCCAGGCCAGGGATAAGAGCTGTGAAGTCTCATCTTCACCCACCTTTCATCAGCTTCACCTTAGCCCCTCAATGGCAAGGTTAAGAGCTAACACTACCCAGTTCCAGTGGTTTGTTTGTTGAGGTTGATATGACCCCTCGACTAAAACCTGACCTTGTTTGAGCCCATTGCTTGCATATAGTGTGTGCTACTTGTGCTTGTGTGTTTGCTTTAGCTTGCTTCCTGTGTAAGTTAGGTTTAGTTTGACTTGCTTCCTGTGCAAGTTAGGTTTTGCTTGGCTTGCTTCCTGTGCAAGTTAAGTGTGTGTGTGGCTTGCTTCCTGTGCAAGTCATGATTAGGATAGGCTGGCTCCCTGTGCCAGTTAGCTAGAAACCTTAACTTAGGGATGATTTTGCATGATAACATCTAGGCTCGAGTCGTAGTCTCCCTAGTTGTGTCTCCCTCTGTTATCTGGTTAGGCTAGTCCTTTTCCCTCCGTAGGGGAACTACGTCGCCCTGATCCTCATACCAGATGAGGTACGTAGGCAGGAGATGAGCAGATCTCTCCGGGCGCCTGTGTCTTTGTTTTGTGTTGTCGTGTGCTTGGAAGCTGATGTAAGTCCATCGAGTGGCATTCGGGTTCTAGTGTGAGTTTGTCTGGTTCGGATGCTGATGTAAGTCCAGTGATTGGCAGTCAGGCTCCACGTTTGCCTCTTTGTGTGTGTTTTGGTTCGGATGCTGATGTAAGTCCAGTGATTGGCATTCAGGCTCCACGTTTGCCTTTGTTGTGTTTGTTTGTGTGCGTGTCAGCCGAGCTACGAATGCTCTGATTCTCCTTCGTCCAAGGAGATACGTATGCATAGGATGCGATATCCTAGCGAGCATGTGTCGTTTCCCCAGTCCGAACTACTTCGACTCTGATGTCTATGCCTGATAGACTAAGTAGGCCCAGGATGCGATATCCTGCCGAGTCAGTTTCAGTTTTGTTTTCTTGTGTCTCTTTCAGCCAGTGTGTGTGTGTGAGCAGTGTTTTAGCAACCATTTATCCTTCCTTTTGTGCGTGGATCCCGTCGAGTACGACGGATGCGTAGGGGTGCTAATACCTTCCCTTCGCATAACCGACTCCCGAACCCATTCTCTTTGGTCGCGAGACCATGTCTTTTCCAGGTTTACTCTGAGCGTTTCCTTTCCCTCTTTTGGGATAAATAACGCACGGTGGCGGCTCTGTTGTTCTTCTTTTCCCGCCGGTTTTTCGCGTGATGCGACAGCTGGCGACTCTGCTGGGGATAGGAGAAGTTGACCTGTGCTGGTCCGTCTTCCCTGAGCGAGTCTCTCCTAGCGCTCTCTAGGTTAGGGCTTTGGTTGCTATTGGCTGTTATTTATTGCGTTCATTTGTATATATGTGCATTTATCGTTTGCATTTATTGTTTGCATTAATGTTTGCATTTATTCATCTGTTCACCTGGCTGGTTGTCTGTTTCTCTCTGTTGGGGTGGGAGTTACATGAGGTAAAAGGCCCAATACCCAGGCCATGAGTGAAATCTAGGATACTTAGGAATAGAGTGATTCATGGGAAGCGGGTGGTATTGCGCCACTTAGCGGAACATTGATATCACGAGCAGTTCAGACCCTGGTGGGATATTATCGTTACATACTTCGGGTGTGTATATGATGATATTCTGCGAAAGGTTATTTATGCTGCGTTTCTCTCGACCTTACCCTGGCCTAGATGACACCCGTGAGTGGGGAGGGAATGATCATTATTACAGGTACAGTTGGTGACTTGTTGGTGACTTGTGATCCTGTTGGTGACTATTGGTTCAGAAGTTTGGGGTCTCAGATGACTTTGGGTTTCAGATGAATTTGTGGTTCCGAGTTCAAGCCGAAGCTTTGATCCTGTGTTCCGAGAGACACAGCCAACCAGTCCAGTCTGCATCATTTGCATCATAGCATATTTATTTTCAAAAGAAACGCAATAAAAAAAAATACAAAAAAAAAAAAAAAAGAAAAAAAAAGAAAAAGAAAAAAAAAAAAAATCCCTGCATGCATATCATTTCTCAGGTACATTCCAGAGCTTGTTCACTGATAGAGATGGCAACAGTCCCAGAGTTGAAGCGGAAGACTTGTTCCTACAGCTTTCACCGTGAACCTTTGACGTCTCTGATTGAGTTGAGCAACCTTATGACCAGTGGTAACCAGAAGGGGTTTGTTGACCAGTATGGAGATATTCTGACACTGTTGAAGATGGTAGTCGATCCGGTGCCGTTGCAGACTCTTCTACAGTTCTACGACCCAGAGCTTCATTGTTTCACCTTTCAAGATTATCAGTTGGCGCCTACTCTTGAGGAGTACTCCATTCTGCTGAGTGTCCCGGTCCGGTATCAGGTTCCTTTCTTGGATGTGCCCAAGGAGGTTGATTTCAGAGTTGTTGCCAGAGCTCTCCATTTGGGTATCAAGGAAGTCAGTGATAGTTGGAAGTCCAGTGGGGATGTTGTAGGATTGCCTTTGAAGTTTCTGTTGAGGGTAGCTAGAGAAGAAGCAGAGAAGGGAAGTTGGGAAGCCTTTCATGCTCAGTTGGCCGTCATGATCTATGGGATCGTCCTGTTTCCGAGTATGCCCAATTTTGTTGACTATGCTGCAGTCAGTATTTTCATTGGAGGAAATCCAGTTCCTACTCTGTTAGCTGACACTTACTATGCTATTCACAGTAGGCATGGTAAGGGTGGGGCTATCAGGTGTTGTCTCCCGCTTTTGCTCAGATGGTTCTTGTCTCTCCTGCCAGTCAGTGGACCTTTTGTGGATGCTCAGAGCACGCATAAGTGGACTCAGAGGGTTATGTCTCTTACTTCCTATGATATCAGGTGGCAATCTTACCGGATGGATGTGCGTAACGTCATTATGAGCTGTGGAGGATTCCGTAATGTGCCACTCATAGGGACTAGGGGTTGCATCAATTACAACCCGGTTCTTTCTCTTCGCCAGTTGGGGTTTGTGATGAAGGGAAGACCACTTGAGGCTGAGGTAGCAGAAAGTGTGTATTTTGAGAAGCAGAGTGACCCGGATAGATTGGAGCAGATAGGAAGAGCTTGGAAGTCTATTGGTGTGAAGGATGGATCTGTCTTAGGGAAGAAGTTTGCCGTTGCTATGCCTGATTACACTGATTGGGTCAAGGAGAGAGTAGAAACTTTGTTGTTACCCTACGATAGGATGGAGCCGTTGCAGGAGCAACCACCTTTGATCCTTGCTGAGAGTGTGCCTGCGGAGCACTACAAGCAAGCCCTGATGGAGAATCGCCGTTTGAGAGGGAAGGAGCAAGATACCCAGATGGAGCTGTACAAAGCCAAAGCTGATAGGTTGAATTTGGCTCATCAACTCAGAGGAGTGCGAGAAGAAGATGCTAGCAGACTGAGAAGCAAGAAGAGATCCTACGAGGAGATGGAGAGCATGTTAGATGCAGAACACCGGGAGTGCTTGAGGTTGCAGAGAGTTGAGGCCAGCTATCAGAAGAAGATCAGAGACTTGGAGAAGCAACTCAGAGATAAAGACATCCAGTTGAAGAAGGAAGTAGACTTGAGACAGGCATCAGAGAACCACCTTGGAGGAGAAGTGGTAGAGCTTAGACGACAACTGAAGGAGAAGATCACTCTTTTGCCAGAATGTTCAGAATGTGACCTGTTGATAGACCAGTGTCAGTACTTGAAGACTCTCATTCCGGGAGGCCGTTTGTCTTAGCTTGTATCTTTGATATGTATGTTGAGAATCACCTCCAGGCTTGTTGGATGGGATTCATTGTTGTACTCCGATTGTTTGGATTTTCTTTGTCGACTTTGTTGTATGATCCTGTTACTCATATAGATGAGGTTGTTGGTTTCACCTTGTACTCATCACTCTTGTGTATGTTGTTTCTGTGCTTCTATGTTGTTCTTGCTGCAGGTTGCCATCTTTTGAGGATGACTCAGGCTCTTTGAATGCCTGAGGAATGAACATATCATGTGCATCATACGCATCATTAGCACCATACTCATATCATTTTGCATAACAGGTGTTCTTGGTCGTGACTTCTCACTCTTGGTTCCTGTTCAGGCAGGATAGCTGATCAACGTCCGCACCGCTACTCAACAAGACTGAATCAACAGAGAGGTATGGATCAAGTTCAAGCTGAGTTGGCTGAGATGAAGGCTAACATGGCCCAGTTTATGAATATGATGCAAGGGGTTGCACAAGGTCAAGAAGAACTTCGAGCCATGGTTCAGAGACAAGAGGCTGCAATTCCACCGGTCAACCATGCTCCGCCAGAGGGAGGCCCGGTCAATGATAATAATGTTGCTGCTGCTGTACCCATCAACAACTATGCTGTAGGTGATGAGTTGGGGGGTATTCGAATCAACGGTCAACCTATTGCTCCAGATGCCGCTAATGCCAGAGCAGTCCGTGCCCCGGCCCGTAATCCTGCTCCGATTGTTGACAGACAAGAGGATATGTTCACTCTGCTCAGTGAAGACGAAGACGTTCTGGGAAGGGTTGATGAGAGGGATCGTAAAGTTGATGCCCTTGCTGAGAAAATTAGAGCTATGGAATGTCAGAATTCTCTCGGTTTTGATGTTACCAATATGGGGTTGGTGGAAGGTTTGAGAATCCCTTACAAGTTCAAAGCACCGTCCTTCGATAAATACAACGGTACTTCTTGCCCTCGCACCCATGTGCAGGCTTATTATCGAAAAATCTCTGCGTATACCGATGATGAAAAGATGTGGATGTATTTTTTCCAAGATAGTCTATCTGGGGCTTCTTTGGACTGGTACATGGAATTAAAGAGAGATTCGATCCGATGCTGGAGGGATCTGGGTGAGGCCTTCTTGAGGCAATATAAACATAACATGGACATGGCGCCTAGCCGGACTCAGCTGCAGAGTCTATGTCAGAAATCGGAGAGAGCTTCAAGGAGTACGCCCAGAGGTGGCGTGAACTGGCTGCTAGAGTTCAACCCCCTATGCTGGAGAGGGAGTTGACAGATATGTTTATCGGTACTCTTCAGGGTGTGTTTATGGACCGGATGGGGAGCTGCCCATTCGGTAGTTTTTCTGATGTTGTCATTTGTGGAGAGAGGACTGAGAGCTTGATTAAAACTGGGAAGATCCAAGATGCTGGTTCCTCTTCTTCTAAGAAGCCGTTTGCTGGGGCACCTCGTCGAAGAGAGGGTGAAACTAATGCTGTTCAACACCGCAGAGATCAGAACAGAAGTCAACGCTGTCAGGTGCTGCAGTGACCATTCCGGCACCTCAACCTCGTCAACAACAACAACAAAGAGTTCAACAACCGCAACAACAACAACAGCAACGTCCGTATCAGCCCAGACAAAGGATGCCTGATCGACGTTTTGATTCGCTACCCATGTCGTACGCCGAACTGCTGCCCGAACTACTCAGGTTGGGGTTGGTTGAGTTGCGTACAATGGCTCCGCCTACAGTATTGCCTCCTGGGTACGACGCCAACGTCCGTTGTGACTTTCACTCTGGGGCACCAGGGCATCATACTGAGAAGTGTCGGGCTCTCCAGCACAAGGTCCAAGATTTGATCGATGCCAAGGCGATCAACTTCGCTCCAGTGCCTAACGTCGTAAACAACCCTATGCCTCAGCATGGTGGGCATAGAGTGAACAATATTGAGGGGAAAGAAGCTGAAGATCTGGTTGTTAATGTTGATGATGTTCAGACTTCTCTGCTAGTTGTGAAGGGCCGTCTGCTGAATGGGGGTGTCTACTCGGGCTGTGATGAGGATTGTTTGGGCTGTGCAGAATCTGAGAATGGTTGCGACCAGTTAAGGGCCGGTATCCAGGGTATGATGGATGAGGGTTGTTTGCAATTCAGTAGGGCTGTAAAAGATCGTGGGACACAGTGTCAACTATCACCATTTACTTTAAACCGTCTGAAGGACGTGGACAAAGGGTCGTTAGTGCACCTGCAACAAATGGTACCCCAGTTACCATTTCCGTGCCTGTAACCATCAGTGCTCCAACTACTATCGTTGCGTCTGGAAGAAGGGCTGTTGAGAATAGTAGAGCCGTGCCGTGGAAGTATGATAATGCTTACCGCAGTAACAGAAGGGCTGAAAGTCAGACGAGACCAGTGAATCAAGCTCCAGTGACAATTGGTTTACCGAATAGAGTTCCTGCAACTGTTGGTCCGGCTGTGGATAATGTAGGGGGTCCAGGAGGTTTTACCAGAAGCGGTCGTCTGTTCGCACCGCAGCCTTTGAGGGACAATAATGCTGAGGCTCTCGCCAAAGCAAAGGGTAAGCAAGCTGTGGTTGAGGAAGAACCTGTCCAGAAGGAAGCGCCCGAGGGGTCATTTGAGAAGGACGTGGAGGAGTTTATGAAATAATCAAGAAGAGTGACTACAAGATTGTAGATCAGTTGAATCAAACTCCGTCCAAGATTTCTATACTTTCACTGTTGTTGTGCTCTGAGGCACACCGTAATGCCTTGCTGAAGATGTTGAATCTGGCTTACGTGCCTCAGGAGATTTCTGTCAATCAACTGGAGGGTGTGATGGCCAATGTGAGCACCAGGCATGGTGTAGGATTCACCAACCTGGACTTACCGCCTGAAGGGCGGAACCATAACAAAGCCTTGCACATCACCATGGAGTGCAAGGGGGCAGTGTTGTCTCACGTATTGGTAGACACCGGGTCGTCGCTGAATGTGTTGCCTAAGCAGATTCTGAAGAAGATTGATGTGGAAGGGTTTGTGCTTACTCCCAGTGACCTGATCGTTCGTGCTTTCGACGGATCCAAACGTTCTGTGTGTGGGGAAGTTACCTTGCCTGTGAAGATAGGTCCTGAGGTATTCGATATCATCTTCTATGTTATGGACATCCAGCCCGCCTATAGTTGTTTATTGGGGCGTCCATGGATTCATGCAGCAGGGGCAGTCTCGTCGACTCTCCATCAAAAGCTCAAGTATGTCTGGAACGGTCAGATTGTGACCGTGTGCGGTGAAGAAGAGATTCTGGTGAGTCATCTATCCTCGTTCAAATATGTTGAGGTGGATGGCGAGATCCACGAAACCTTATGCCAGGCGTTTGAGACTGTGGCTCTTGAGAAAGTGGCGTACGCTGAGCAGAGGAAGCCAGGTGCTTCAATTACTTCTTACAAGCAGGCTAAGGAGGTTGTTGATTCTGGCAAAGCTGAAGGCTGGGGCAAGATGGTGGATTTGCCTGTCAAAGAAGACAAATTTGGCGTTGGTTATGAGCCTCTCCAAGCAGAGCAGAATGGTCAAGCGGGTCCGAGTACCTTTACCAGCGCTGGGCTGATGAATCATGGCGACGTCTCTGCAACCGGTAGTGAAGACTGTGACAGTGATTGTGATTTGGACAACTGGGTTCGCCCGTGTGCACCAGGGGGGTCTATCAACAACTGGACGGCTGAAGAAGTGGTTCAAGTTACTCTTCTGACAGAGTAATTTTCTGTTGTTTTTCATTTTGCATGAAAATCCTACGATCTGCCCAAGGCGTAGTGATTCATTGTAGGGCCTCATCATGTTTTAATGATTATCATTAATGAAGGACATTTTTTGCAATCAAACTTTGTGATCCCTGTTTTTTCTATTTTTTGTTTCATCTTTTTCAAAAACAATAAAAATGGCAATGTTTTGTTTTTTGTGACTTTATTGAACTCTTTTTCTAAAACAAAGCATTAAACATGCAGAAGCGATCTTATGGCATTCACTATGAACAGTTCTGTTATGGCTCAGTATGATTTCGACAATCCCATCTACCAAGCTGAAGAGGAGAGTGAGGAAGACTGTGAACTTCCTGCAGAATTGGTCAGATTGCTGAAGCAGGAGGAAAGGGTCATCCAACCTCATCAGGAGGAGTTGGAGGTTGTTAATTTGGGTACTGAGGACGCCAAAAGAGAAATCAAGATTGGGGCTGCTTTAGAGGACTCTGTCAAGAGGAGGCTGATTGAGATGCTGAGAGAATATGTGGAGATATTCGCCTGGTCATATCAAGATATGCCTGGGTTAGATACAGACATTGTGGTGCATCGATTACCTCTTAGAGAAGGATGTCCTTCGGTCAAGCAGAAGCTTCGTAGAACGAGTCCTGATATGGCAACTAAGATCAAGGAAGAGGTTCAGAAGCAGTGGGATGCGGGTTTTTGGCTGTTACAAGTTATCCCCCATGGGTGGCCAACATCGTTCCTGTGCCGAAGAAGGATGGCAAAGTCAGAATGTGTGTCGATTACCGGGATTTGAATAGAGCGAGTCCGAAAGATGATTTCCCATTACCTCACATTGATGTATTGGTTGATAATACGGCTCAATCCTCGGTATTCTCTTTCATGGATGGTTTCTCTGGATATAATCAGATCAAGATGGCGCCAGAGGACATGGAAAAGACGACATTCATTACACCTTGGGGCACGTTCTGCTATAAGGTGATGCCATTTGGGCTAAAGAATGCTGGTGCTACCTATCAGAGGGCAATGACGACTCTTTTCATGACATGATGCACAAAGAAATTGAAGTGTACGTAGATGATATGATTGCGAAGTCGCAGACAGAAGAGGAGCACCTGGTTAATTTGCAGAAGCTGTTTGATCGGTTGAGAAAGTTCAAGCTGAGGTTGAATCCGAACAAGTGTACGTTTGGGGTGAGATCAGGGAAGCTTTTAGGCTTCATTGTCAGTGAGAAAGGGATTGAGGTTGATCCAGCGAAAGTCAAAGCTATTCAAGAGATGCCTGAACCGAAAACGGAGAAGCAAGTCCGTGGGTTTTTAGGGAGATTGAACTACATTGCAAGGTTCATATCTCACCTAACTGCCACGTGTGAACCAATTTTCAAACTGCTCAGAAAGAATCAGGCGATCAAGTGGAATGATGATTGTCAGAAAGCTTTTGACAAGATTAAAGAGTATTTACAGAAACCTCCAATCCTTATACCTCCAGTTCCAGGGAGACCTCTGATAATGTACCTGTCAGTGACTGAGAACTCGATGGGGTGTGTATTGGGACAGCATGACGAGTCTGGTCGAAAAGAGCATGCCATATACTACCTTAGCAAAAAGTTTACCGACTGTGAAACAAGATATTCACTGCTCGAGAAAACTTGCTGTGCTTTGGCCTGGGCTGCTCGCCGACTGAGGCAGTATATGTTGAACCATACTACCTTATTGATTTCTAAGATGGATCCAGTGAAGTACATCTTTGAGAAACCGGCTCTCACCGGACGCGTTGCTCGTTGGCAGATGATTCTAACAGAATATGATATTCAGTACACGTCACAAAAGGCCATCAAAGGTAGTATTCTGTCAGACTACCTCGCCGAGCAACCGATTGAAGATTATCAGCCTATGATGTTTGAATTCCCTGATGAAGACATCATGTATCTTAAGATGAAAGATTGCGAAGAGCCTCTTGTCGAGGAAGGACCGGATCCGGATGACAAATGGACACTGATGTTTGATGGGGCTGTGAATATGAACGGTAACGGTGTTGGGGCAGTATTGATCAATCCTAAAGGTGCTCATATACCTTTTTCTGCCAGATTGACGTTTGACGTCACCAACAACGAAGCTGAGTATGAGGCTTGTATCATGGGGATAGAAGAAGCCATTGATCTGAGGATCAAAACTCTTGATATATTTGGAGATTCCGCTCTAGTGGTCAATCAAGTCAATGGAGATTGGAATACGAATCAGCCGCATTTGATTCCGTATAGAGATTACACCAGAAGAATACTGACGTTCTTCAAGAAGGTGAAGTTGTATCATGTCCCCCGGGATGAGAATCAAATGGCTGATGCCTTGGCTACTTTGTCGTCTATGATCAAAGTTCATTGGTGGAATCATGTGCCACATGTTGCGGTGAATCGACTCGAGAGGCCTGCGTATGTGTTTGCAGCCGAGTCTGTTGTGATTGATGAGAAGCCGTGGTATTATGACATCAAGAACTTCCTCAAGACTCAGGAGTATCCTGAAGGTGCGTCGAAGAATGACAAGAAAACCCTGAGAAGGCTAGCTGGAAGCTTCTATTTGAATCAGGATGATGTGTTGTATAAGAGAAACTTTGACATGGTCTTGCTCAGATGCGTGGACAGACCCGAGGCGGACATGTTAATGCAGGAAGTTCATGAAGGTTCCTTCGGTACTCATGCCGGCGGACATGCAATGGCTAAGAAATTGTTGAGAGCGGGTTATTACTGGATGACTATGGAATCCGATTGTTTCAAGTATGCTCGGAAGTGCCATAAGTGTCAAATCTATGCTGATAAGGTGCATGTACCACCAAGCCCTCTGAATGTCATGAATTCGCCTTGGCCGTTTGCCATGTGGGGCATTGATATGATTGGGAAGATTGAGCCTACTGCTTCGAATGGACATCGCTTCATTTTGGTAGCGATTGACTATTTCACCAAATGGGTGGAAGCAGCTTCCTATGCTAACGTTACCAAACAAGTGGTTACCCGGTTCATCAAGAAAGAAATCATCTGTCGTTATGGAGTTCCTGAGAGAATCATCACTGACAATGGTTCGAATCTCAATAACAAGATGATGAAAGAGCTTTGTAAAGATTTCAAGATTGAACATCACAATTCTTCTCCTTACAGACCGAAGATGAATGGTGCTGTAGAAGCGGCGAACAAGAATATCAAGAAGATTGTGCAGAAGATGGTCGTTACGTACAAGGATTGGCATGAGATGCTGCCTTTCGCTTTGCATGGGTACCGTACCTCAGTACGTACGTCGACCGGGGCAACCCCTTACTCCCTTGTGTATGGTATGGAAGCTGTCCTACCTGTTGAAGTGGAGATTCCTTCTCTGAGAGTTTTATTGGATGTCAAGCTGGACGAAGCCGAGTGGATTCGAACAAGGTTTAACGAGTTGAGCCTTATCGAGGAGAGACGGCTAGCAGCTGTATGTCATGGACAGTTGTATCAGCGAAGGATGAAGCGAGCCTTTGATCAGAAAGTGCGTCCTCGAAGCTATCAGATCGGTGATCTAGTTTTGAAGAGGATCCTCCCTCCCGGTGCAGATAACAGGGGCAAGTGGACTCCTAATTATGAAGGTCCATATGTTGTGAAAAAGGTCTTCTCCGGTGGAGCCTTGATGCTTACAACTATGGATGGTGAAGATTTTCCGTCTCCTGTTAACTCAGATGTAGTCAAAAAATACTTCGCATAAATTGACCCGCTGGACAAAAAGAAAAAAAGAGTCCAGGCAAAAATGGGCATCCCGGCGAACCAAAAAACAGAAAGAAAAGGTTCGGGCAAAAATTAGGGATAAAATGAAAAGAATTTGTACACCCGGTAAGTCGAAAACCCGCAAGGGCGGCTTAGGCAAAAATGGGTATCCCGGTGGATTGAAAACCCGAAAGGGCGATCCAGCCAAAAGAGGGATTAAAGCGAAGACTACAGTCTGAGTTGTCTGTACTTCATCAAGCTTTGTCGTCTGCCATCTCGAAAGATGTGATCCGTCCAGTCATTCTTCTCAGAAAGCAAGGAGTTGGGAGGAAAACTGATGATCTGTGAGTTATAACAGAATTGGGAAATAGTGGATGCCGTGTTCACATTGCCATTAGGATAGATTTTTCCTTTGTGCGCAATTACCTCTTTCTAGGAATTGCCTCCCAATGTATTTGCCTTTTCAGGCGCATTTTCAATCAATAAAAGTCGTTATTCAGATAAATGGCTCTTTTGTTTTTATTTTTACTGTTTTGTTTGCAAAAATGTCCGAATTTTTGATAAGCATTGCATATAAGAACATGAAGGCTACACAATAACGTGCAAAAAGATAAAACATTTGAAAATCATTTTGAATGTTGAGGACACTTGAGCGTATCTTGTCCATGTATCCCCTGGGGGCATTTTGTTGTGCTGTTTTTCAGGTTGGCATATGTGAGGACGTTTCCTCAGCAGATATTTTCCCCAAGCAAGTTTGGAAGCTATCAGAGCTATGTTCCCCTGCGGAGACGTCTGTGGATAGTGCCTTCTATTCCCCAGCAGATCCAAGGATTGCCTATCCCCAGCGGGCCTGTATTTGCCGATTTCCTCCCCGAGTGAGGCAGGTTCATTGAAATTTATCTCCAACATTTATCCTATCTGTGGATTGAAGGATATCCCCAGCGGGGTTCACCTTTCCCCAGCAGCAGTGCTATTCTTCAACATGAGTGAGAAGTCGTTGCTCTCCCTGCAGAGTCTCCCCGCAGAGTTGGAGTACCCGATCAGTTTTGGCTCCCCAGCCGGAGTTTTTCATCATTTTTGCATTTTTGCATTTTAGTGATCATTGCATCCTCAAACTGCGTAGCATTCCCATTCAATATGGAGCATTACGCCATAGAAAAATTCAAACATATGCATTCATGTGTTAACCCACTCAGACAATATCCCCGGCAGAGGCGGATCATTTTGTTCAACATCGGTGCAACACGCCTGCTACAGTGGCTCCTGACAGCATTCAGGATTGATATCCCCACAGAGGTTTATTACCTCACCCGTTGGTGACAGAAAGTTTGTTTCTCCCCAGTGAGACCCCCAGCAAGTGGCCAACCTTGCCTTGACATATCTAAGATGTTGTTCTTGTGATACCGATAAGTGTCATGCCAGCACCCGCGTGTGTTTCTTTGTTTGGTGTCGGTAAACACCATTGTTTCGGTGTCTGTAAACATCGGGTATTCTCCCCAGTCATCAGTAAATGTCTGGTCATCATTTTTGGTGTCGGTAAACACCATTGTTTCGGTGTCTGTAAACATCGGGTTTTCTCCCCAGTCATCAGTAAATGTCTGGTCATCATTTTTGGTGTCGGTAAACACCATTGTTTCGGTGTCTGTAAACATCGGGTTTTCTCCCCAGTCATCAGTAAATGTCTGGTCATCATTTTTGGTGTCGGTAAACACCATTGTTTCGGTGTCTATAAACATCAGGTTTCCTCCCCAGTCATCGGTAAATGTCTGGTCATTTTTTGATGTCGGTAAACATCATCTTTCGATGTCGGTAAACATCGAGTCTTTTCTGCAGTCATCGGTAAATGTCTGATAATCCCCAGCTAGAGATCCCCAGTAGAGTCATCGGTAAATGTCCTATCTGGTTTCCAGTTGCAAATATTTGTTTTTTCCCTTAGTGAAGTGTTCCCCAGTCATCGGTAAATGTCTGGTCGTTTTTGGATGTCGGTAAACATCATCTTTCGATGTCGGTGAACATTGAGTCTCATCCCAGTCATCGGTAAATGTCTGGTCATGCTTTGTTTCCTTGTTGATAAAATCAAGATCCCCAGAAGTCGTCGGTAAACGTCTTGTTTGATTACACCACAAAGATTTTGTTCCTCCTCAAGTGGAGACGCCATCGGTAAATGGCCCAGTTTTATCCGCCATCGATAAATGGCCCCGTATGCTTCGATATCGGTAAATATCAAGTTACCAGCTTCTGACCATCGGTAAATGGTTTCGCCTTTCTGAAGTTGTCAATTGCAGGCGTCATCGGTAAATGACGTGGTTCTCCTTGTATCATATCCGGCAGAGTGCAAATTTCTACGGTTCTTGGTATTCAATCCCTGTTTACCCTGAAAGTCTGACAGCCGTTGCTATCATCCGTTCGGGTTCCCAGCTGATTGAATAGGGGCAGCTGTAGCACCTCAAATTTGCACCTATCATTATACATACATTCTCATATTAGGTCATAACATAACATGGTCCACTGCATAACATTGCATTGTCCCCTTTGCCTCAAGTGCAAGCCAGTCAGAAGAATTAGGTCAAACTGGTCAGGAGATCAGTCAGTCAAGCAAGCAAGTGCAATTTTCATTGAAACAAGGCCCTAGGGTTGGTCCAACATGTTCACATGACTTGGGGATCCATTTGAAGTGTTTAGGTCAAAGATTGGATGTTCAGAAGCCATCAGTCAATGCACAATCAGTTCGAAACCCTAAAAAGTCAAACTTGGTCAACTGTGATTGATTTTATGGTTTTGATGGTTGGATTTGGTTTGAGAGAACTTATTCATGTCCAGATAGGCCTCATATATCATGACAAACATCATCATTGAAGAATTTGAAGCCAAATCAGAAATTTCCAAAAATAGAAACTGGACCTGTAACTGAAATTTGCCAAAAATGGAAAGTCTTGATCCTCAAACTTACATCATGATACAAGCTTCAAATGAATTTTTGCCCAACATGAAAGTTGAAGATCTTGTTCTCCCATTTCCAAAAAGTCCAATAACACTCAATTCCCATGTATGGTTGGCAAGTTATGATCAATTCATTTTCAAAAATTCTTGAACTTCAAAAGGCCATATCTCTCAAACCATTTGGCCAAATTTGGTGAGGTTTTTTCCAACAAGTCATATTTAACCTCCTCTTTCCAAAAATGTGACCTTCATGTACCAAAACCTTATGGATCAAAATGGCATTTTTTCACTATCATGTTTAAATTTCAAGTGTGGTGCAAAAGTGGAATTGTGAAATAAGCATCTTTAATCAGTATGGCCAATTGGGAATGATTTGAAATGTCATTTGTGACTTGCTACAAGGCCCATTTTCGTGCTCCTACCATCACACCTCACCATATGGACAAAATGGTCATTTAGCAATTGGATTCATTTGAACTAATTATGATTAGCATACACTAAAGCAACCTTAAACAGACAATATATATCATTTTTTTCTGCCATTTGGAAACCCTAGCTGCCTCCATAACACAGAAAACTTCACTCTCTCCAAATCTTCATCTTGCTCCCATCTTGAAAAATCTGTCAAAAGGACTCAAGAACTCGAGCCATCCATTGTTGTTTCATCATCCAAACATCATTGTGAGCTCATTGCAACATTGTTTCTCCATCTGTAAAAGCCTTTTGCCCGACTGTTTTCTCTAGACATCATCCATGGCAGATTGGGATTAAAGCCATTCCAAAGGTTGTTGAGCTACAAGTCACTAACCATTCATCATTGGGAAGCTGGGTGAGCAACTGTTTTGAGCCAACATCACCAAATCCCAACTGTTTCACCATTTTCTTCAAGAACAAGTAAGATTTCGACCTCCTTATTTTGCTAAACTATGCCATGCTTCCAATAGATCTCACTTTGCTGGTTTCATTAAGCTTTAAATCGCGCGTTTTGGTTGCTTGTGCTGAGAGAAATCTGACTTTAAAGTTTCATGTTCAAACTTGTTTTTGCTTATATCTCATGTGATAGCTTGAGTTGATGAAAATAAATGGTAGAATGTTGATTTGTGTTCTTAGATGTTTCGTTTGATATGTTGGATTTCATTTTCTGGGCACAAAAGTTCATTCACGATTTTGGAAGTGATGATGATGTTACTGTTGCCTGAAAACCCTAATCACCTGCCCAGAAACACGTTTCGCCTTTGCACTGCATGTTCTTCCACACTTCTGGGTCATGAAACCAATCAGCGTGTGACACGCAGGACAACAGCACGCACCGTTTCACTTAAACTTCCAAATATTTACCACAATGCCACTGCGTGTTTATTTAATCATTAATTCATTTTATTTATTCAATAATCATTTCATTTTGTATATCAATCTTACAAAAATCATTGCGCATCCAATTTTAATCCAAAATTCATGGGGTTTTTTGTGGAATGTTCATCTCCATCTCTAGTTTTTTATCATATTTTTTCCAGATTTTTTTGATGGTTGGATTTTAATTGGTGCTAGGGTTTTGTTCATGTGTCCATATTTTGTACCTTTTGCCAAAACAATTGTGAAATGATGATGCTTTATCCAATGGCTCCCAAATTTTTTGTGCTTAAACTAGACACACTCATGGTGATTTTGGTGTAGAGTTTGTGAATTTATCATTGCTGGTTTGTGAGTTATGATTTTTTGAATTAGGGTGTGACAATTTGTGTCACACCATTAATGTCCAACTTCATGATTTTCATTACCATGCTTCTTGAACTCAAATTGGTTGGAATTTTTGCATGAATGTACTCTTGGATGTCTATTTTACATGTGAATTTTCTTGGAATTATTTGTGGCATTTCCTAATTGTTTGAGATTTTCTCCCCTGCTTGGTCATATGTTGACCTTATGTGATGCATGTGCCCATTTGTTTTGTGAAATGCTCATACTTTATTAGATGGACATGAAATTTTACATGAGATTACTAGACATCTTAATCTTTGACATGGTTTTAGTCCCATTCATTTATCATATGCCATTCCTGATTTATGATTTTTTCAAGTTGATGCATGTTTGGTTGACCTCTTTGAGCATGTTTGGGATTGCATTGCCTTTCTGATTTTCATTGACTATCTTCTACTTGTCCAAATGAGATGAAATTTGACATGCATACCATTCTATGGGTTGTGATTGACCATGATTTATTTGGTGATTTTTGGAAATGTTTAAGATTGCTTTTGAGCTAAGTCTTGCTGTTGACTTCTATGAGCTTCTGTTTGCAATACCTTGACCTAACTTGTTCATGAAATGATGATGATGATTGATATGAATGTGAAACCAATTGGTATTGTTTCTTGATTGTTTAAACATGATTTTGGATACTTGCCACTTGCTGTTTTGACTTTTCCATTCCTTTTTGACCCTAGGCTTGCCCTAGTGGTCCTGTTACTCACCTTTGAGTTCATGTTTTCAGGTTGATTAACAGATGACCAATGAGAATAATTCTTTTGATTGAGCTTTGTGCCTTGCACATTCATTGGTCTCTGACTAACTGTTGATGTCTGTTTCTTTTGTGTTTGTTTGAAGTTGTATACTAACATCTGCTTGACTATTTCAGGTGCTTTTAGTTGCTCAGTTCCTTGTGAACTTTTGCTTTGCTTTGCTTGTATAAGCAAATTGCATTGAGGTATATTTCTCATCTTCATGTAGTCTGGAAGACCTGGCCTGTTACTTGGCCAGGCAACTGTCTGAAGTCCTCCTTAAGAGGCAATGTTTGTGACTGTTTACATTTGTCCTTGTACAGAGTCAAAGACCTCCTAAGTGAAGAGGCATTGGCAGACACAAGGGATGTGCAATCCATCCCCTGCTATTCGGTGTGTCATCTGCTTTGCTCACACCACTGTGTTGATGCATTGCAGATACAAACCCAAGATCTTGTACAATTGTACAGTTGAGTCAGTTTCAAATGTGTAGAAGGGTTCCCACCTTCTGAACCCACACATTCTTGTCTTAAGCTCTCCCAGGCCAGGGATAAGAGCTGTGAAGTCTCATCTTCACCCACCTTTCATCAGCTTCACCTTAGCCCCTCAATGGCAAGGTTAAGAGCTAACACTACCCAGTTCCAGTGGTTTGTTTGTTGAGGTTGATATGACCCCTCGACTAAAACCTGACCTTGTTTGAGCCCATTGCTTGCATATAGTGTGTGCTACTTGTGCTTGTGTGTTTGCTTTAGCTTGCTTCCTGTGCAAGTTAGGTTTAGTTTGACTTGCTTCCTGTGCAAGTTAGGTTTTGCTTGGCTTGCTTCCTGTGCAAGTTAAGTGTGTGTGTGGCTTGCTTCCTGTGCAAGTCATGATTAGGATAGGCTGGCTCCCTGTGCCAGTTAGCTAGAAACCTTAACTTAGGGATGATTTTGCATGATAACATCTAGGCTCGAGTCGTAGTCTCCCTAGTTGTGTCTCCCTCTGTTATCTGGTTTAGGCTAGTCCTTTTTCCCTCCGTAGGGGAACTACGTCGCCCTGATCCTCATACCAGATGAGGTACGTAGGCAGGAGATAAGCAGATCTCTCCGGGCGCCTGTGTCTTTGTTTTGTGTTGTCGTGTGCTTGGAAGCTGATGTAAGTCCATCGAGTGGCATTCGGGTTCTAGTGTGAGTTTGTCTGGTTCGGATGCTGATGTAAGCCCAGTGATTGGCAGTCAGGCTCCACGTTTGCCTCTTTGTGTGTGTTTTGGTTCGGATGCTGATGTAAGTCCAGTGATTGGCATTCAGGCTCCACGTTTGCCTTTGTTTGTGTTTGTTTGTGTGCGTGTCAGCCGAGCTACGAATGCTCTGATTCTCCTTCGTCCAAGGAGATACGTATGCATAGGATGCGATATCCTAGCGAGCATGTGTCGTTTCCCCAGTCCGAACTACTTCGAATCTGATGTCTATGCCTGATAGACTAAGTAGGCCCAGGATGCGATATCCTGCCGAGTCAGTTTCAATTTTGTTTTCTTGTGTCTCTTTCAGCCAGTGTGTGTGTGTGAGCAGTGTTTTAGCAACCATTTATCCTTCCTTTTGTGCGTGGATCCCGTCGAGTACGACGGATGCGTAGGGGTGCTAATACCTTCCCTTTGCATAACCGACTCCCGAACCCATTCTCTTTGGTCGCGAGACCATGTCTTTTCCAGGTTTACTCTGAGCGTTTCCTTTCCCTCTTTTGGGATAAATAACGCACGGTGGCGGCTCTGTTGTTCTTCTTTTCCCGCCGGTTTTTCGCGTGATGCGACAGTCGGCGAGCAGCCCAGGCCAAAGCACAGCAAGTTTTCTCGAGCAGTGAGTATCTTGTTTCACAATCGGTAAACTTTTTGCTAAGATAGTATATGGCATGCTCTTTTCGGCCAGACTCGTCATGTTGTCCCAACACACACCCCATTGAATTTTCTAACACGGTCAAATACATGATTAAAGGTCTTCCTTCAACTGGTGGCATCAGAATGGGAGGTTTTTGAAGATACTCCTTGATTTTGTCGAAAGCTTCTTGACATTCATCATTCCATCTCATCTCTTGATTTTTCCTCAGTAGTTTGAAGAGGGGTTTGCAGGTAGCAGTCAAGTGGGAGATAAATCGGGCAATATAATTCAAACGTCCCAAGAAACCTCTGACCTCTTTATCTGTACGGGGAACTGGCATTTCTTGAATAGCCCTCACCTTAGCCGGGTCAACCTCAATCCCTTTACCACTGACAATAAAGCCCAAGAGTTTGCCGGATCTTACTCCAAAGGTGCATTTGTTCGGGTTCAACCTCAACTTGTATTTCTTCAACCTCTCGAACAGTTTGTATAAATGATCGAGATGCTCTCCCTCAGTATGAGATCTGGCTATCATGTCATCCACATACACTTCTATTTCATGATGGATCATATCATGGAACAAAACCACCATAGCACGCTGGTACGTTGCCCCTGCATTCTTTAAACCAAATGGCATTACTTTATAACAGAACATGCCCCATTGCGTTACAAACGTAGTTTTCTCCATGTCCTCAGGCGCCATCTTAATCTGGTTATAACCTGAGAATCCATCCATGAATGAGAATACCTTGTGTTGAGCGGTGTTATCTACCAGAACATCAATGTGCGGAAGTGGAAAGTCGTCTTTGGGACTCGCTTTATTCAAATCTCTGTAGTCTACACACATTCGCACCTTGCCATCCTTCTTCGGCACTGGTACCACATTAGCAACCCATTGAGGATAAGAAGTAACAGCCAGAAAACCTGCATCAAATTGTTTCATAACCTCGGCTTTGATTTTCTCAGACATTTCAGGACGCATGCGACGAACCTTTTGCTTAACAGGACGACAATCTTCCCTCGTTGGCAGCCGATGTACTACTATATCAGTATCCAGTCCTGGCATGTCGTCATAAGACCAAGCAAAAATCTCTACATAGTCATGTAACATCTGAATCAACCTTCTTTTGACATTGTTTTCCAAGCCTGCTCCTATTTTGACTTCTTTCTTGTCTACTTCGGTACCCAGATTTACAATCTCAACTGACTCCTCGTGCGGCTGTATAGTCCCCTCTTCCTGCAGTAACAGTCTGGCAAGTTCTCCAGGTACTTCACAATCTTCCACACTTCCATCCTCGGCTTGGTAGATCGGATTTTCAAAGTCATAATGAACAGTAGTAGAACTATTATCAACAGGATCCAGAGTGGGTATGGATCTGCAATTCGTTACGTGAGTGTGTGTAAGAAAAAATAGCTTGTTTGGAAGATGACAGAAAAGACAAAGAGCGCAATATTTGAATGCAAAAAGTCCATTGATTTATTGAATATGAATATGCTTATGAAAATGACAAAACCCTTAACAAATTAGCTATTGTGCCCCGGGCATAGACACAACGCTTGGAGAAGTTCAATTGTAAAAAAAACAAAAATTTGCAACGCCAAAATAGACAATAACAATTACTCCTGACTAAAGGAAATCGGGATAGTGTCTTCAGCCTTCCAATTATTGAGTCTGTCGCCAATTGTTGGGAAAATCCAGCTATCCAGGTCGCAATCGCTGTCAGCGTCTTCTACAGCATTAATTTGACTCTTGGCTACCTTCTCAGAGCTAAACCCCAGGCCAAATTTGTCAGACTTGTACGGTACGTCGATCAGTTGACCCCAGCCAGTACAGCCACCATCTTCAACCACAGCTTGAGCGTCCTTCAGGGAAATCATAGCAGGAGGAGTCCGAATAACCTTGGGCACACCGGAAGTTGGCTTAAGGACAAGATTGGTCGGAGGAACTACTTCAAATGACTGACAAGGAGTCTCAATGAATTCACCATCCATCTCGACGTATCTGAAGGCATGCACACTACTGACAATGTACTCTTCTTCTCCAGACACGGTGACAATTTTGCCCTTTGTGGGATACCTCAGCTTTTGATGGAGAGACGAAGCTACATCACCTGACCCATGAATCCAAGGGCGTCCCAGTAAGCAGGAATAGGCAGGACGAATGTTCATTACATGGAAGGTAGTATTGAAGACTTGAGGTCCTATCTTGATAGGGAGGACTACTTCGCCATGGACAACACTCTTCGCACCATCGTAAGCACGTACCACAATGTCACTAGGTTTCAGTTCGATGCTTTTACAGTCCAGCTTATCCAGCACAGCTGTTGGCAGCACATTCAAGGAAGAGCCATTATCGATCAACACATGAGACAAAGTGATTCCCCTACACTCAATGGAGATATGCAGGGCTTTATTGTGATTCTTTCCCGCTGGTGTCAGGTCAGCATCGGAAAAGCCTAGGCCATTGTCAACAGCCAAGTGAGCAACATAATTTTCGAACTGATCGACAGATGTTTCCTGAGGCACATGAGCAGTCTTCAAGAATTTTATCAATGCATTGGCATGAGATTCAGAAGATAACAGCAAGGATAACATCGAGATCTTAGACGGGGTATGCCCCAACTGTTCTACCACATCGAAATCACTCTTGCGGATGATTTTCAGCACTTCTTCCATTTCCTGTTTGGCAACATCTTCGGGAGTAACTTCGACCGGTGTCTCTGACTGAGAAGGATTGACTGGTTCCTTTCCTCGAGTTTCAAGGAGAGGAGGTGAGATTTCTGGAGAGAAGATCCTTCCACTTCGAGTAATTTTACTAGTCCCAACGATGCCATTAGGATTAGTAGAATTGTCAATTTGCTTTACGCCATGGACGTAAACATCACCGCCATAATTCCACGGAATAGCTTTGCTTGAGGAATACGGGATCAGGCCAGGTGCAGTAATGATTAGGGGAGCTACCCTGGGCTCAACAGTAATCTTCACAGGCGCCCTAGTAGCGGTAATCTTCATTGGAACTTTGGACCTAGCAATCACAGATATTTCTTCAATAGGGTTCTCCGCCTTAGGAATCTTTTCAAAGAGAACTGTACGATCATCCATCAGCCGTTGAATACCATTCTTCAATTCCCAACAATCATCTGGTTGGAATATACAGAGATTGCAATCTTCAGCACAACCTGGAAATAAACCAGCTTGCAATAAATTCCTCTTTATGATCGGGAGAGGAGATGTTAAGTCCGCCACATTGGAAACGTGATCGTCGTCATCCACGACATTAACCGTCTTGTCATGATTAGGCATAGGAGCAGTGATGACATTAGGGGTCTCCGGAGGCTCAAACTCAATTTCTCCAGCTTCGATCATATCCTGAATCTTATTCTTCAATGACCAGCAATCGTTTGTATCATGCCCGGGGTTATCGGAGTGATATGCACACCTGGCATTAGGGTTATAACGAGAAGAAGTAGTGTTGGGATTCGTAGGAGGATCTCTGAGGGTGATCAAATTTGCCTTTAGCATTCCCTGCAGTGCCTGTGCCAAGGTCATATTGATCCTGGTAAACTGCCTTCTTGGCCTGTCTTGTTTGGGCTGGAAGTTTTGAGATGGTGGTGCTGCAATCGTAACTGCTTCGATGTCATGGTCACGGTTTTTCTTGTTACGACCCTTTTGACCGTACACAGCATTTGATTCATTCCTCCCCTGATAGGACCTTTTGGTGCTTGCAGAGGCAGCCGCCTGTATCTTTCCACTTCGGATGCCGCTTTCAACACGTTCACCTGTCAATATAAGTTCAGTGAAACCTGATGAAGAACTTCCCAGTAGATGGCTGTAGAATGGGCCGGTCAGTGTGCCCATGAACATATCCACCAATTCTCTGTCAGTCATAGGGGGTTTGACTCTGCCAGCCAAATCTCTCCACTTTTGAGCATATTCTTTAAAGCTTTCTTTAGATCCCATAGTCATATTCTGCAGCTGTAGCCGGGTAGGCGCTAGTTCAGAGTTATACTGGTACTGTTTATAGAAAGCTGTTGCTAAATCAGTCCAGGTGCGGATGTCAGAGCTCTCGAGCTGATAATACCATTCCAATTGTGTGCCAGACAGGCTCTCTTGGAAGAAATGGATCCATAGCTTCCTGTCAGTGGTATGCGGCTGAATCTTTCTCACATAAGCTCTCAGATGCATCTGAGGACAGGACGCACCATCGTACTTAGTGAAAGTGGGGATTTTGAATTTGTGAGGAATGGTCACATCGGAGACCAGACCCAAACTTTCGAAATCCAGACCGGGCGCCTTCTGACCCTCCATAGCTAGCATACGTTCTTCCAGCAACTTGTACTTATCATCTCTTGGAGAGTACTGTTCATTTTCATAATCTTCATCGTCGTCCTCAGGGTTGAAGAGATCGACATTCTCCTCTTCTGAATCATTCTCTGTCTCCTCTTCTGGACCATTCGGGATCCCAAACTTGACTCCTGCGGCCTGTCCTTTACGCCTTCTTCCCGGGTTAATGAAACTCACAGCTTTCTTGTCTTTCTTCTTTTCGAGCAAAAGAGCCTTCAGTTCCTCCTGCCCCTTGGATAAGCTTAGCATCATCTCCTTGAATTGAGCATTCTGAGTCTGGAGATCTTTGACAGTTTGTTCGAGATCCATTTTTCTGTTTGTAAGGAAGACCGTGAGAACATTGAACTTGTAGAATACCTGTTATGCAGTGTTATGTTATGCTATGCAATGTATGAAATGTTTTCAAGGACTTTTGGAATTTAACTTTGCGTAAATCACCCAAAAGAGGGGAACTTTTATTAATAATTTCTTTAATCAATGTTCATTACAAAAAAGACATAATGAAAATACAATGAAAGCTCAAGTCTCCCAGGGACGGCTTCTTTTTGGGCGAAGATATGCATTGAGTCTTCGTTCCTCATTAAGCTGGCTGGTAAGTTCTAACACTTTCTTCCTCTCGGCACCGAACTGGGCTTCAAAAGTATCCCTTTCCTCTCTCAACTGGATCCAGGATCTCTTCAATTCTTCAACATCAGTAGGCATATCTGGATAAGGAATGATCTGAGGAGTATCTCCCTCAACTTCTGGTTCAACAATCAGCGGTCCGACTGCAAGATATGGCATGACAAGCTCACGAGCTCTGGCGCGTACCCATCTGAGATAAGGTTCCATAGGAATAGAATTTTTCTGTCCTAAAGTACCTCTTTTCACCATGCCCCAGGCTCGTACAAACCTTTGACGGAGACCTTGAGAGTCGTTGTCATAGTCAAACACAGTGCCTTGAATAATTACTTCATGTGGACCATCTCTTCGAGCATAACCAAACTGGCGTAGGGCTAAAGCTGGGTTATAAGTAATACCTCCTCTTATCCCCAGGAGTGGTACGTTAGGGAATTCTCCACAACGGTCAATGATGATAACATTTTCTTTGAGATGAGGACACCAACGGATGTCTGAATGGGAGAGCGACATTATCCTTTGGGACCATTTCAGATTTTGCTCGTTCTTCAAGACCGATTGAGGAAGGTGCGAAATAAACCACCTAGACAACAAAGGTATGCAGCACATGAGAGTCCCTTGCTTCTTGGTACGAGTGTGGAGGGAATGCAAAATGTCTCCCAGCAAGGTAGGTACAGGGTTATGAGTGAGAAATATCTTAATAGCATTCATGCCTATGAATTGGTCTGGATTAGGGAATAACACCAAGCCATAGATTAGCAATGCCAGGATGTCTTCGAAAGCACGGACATTCATAACTTTTAAGAATTCTCGGGCCTTATTTGTCAGGAATTTGGCAAGTAAACCCTTAACTCCACTCCTTGTTACCCAATTAGCTTCAATGTCGGACTTCGTCATGTGTAAAGCTGCGGCAACTTCTTCAGACTTCGGAACCTTTTCTAAACCACTGAACGGTAGTTGATCAAGGATAGGTATCCCAAGCAGTCTGGAGAATTCTTCCAATGTGGGTACCAACTGATAATCTGGGAATGTGAAGCAATGATGTTTAGGGTCGAAGAACTGGAATAAAACTCTCATCATATCTTCTTTGAACCCAGTGGTAACTAAATTGAGAAGAGAACCATGTCTCTTGATGAACTACGCATGATCGGAAAGTTCTGACACTAAGTTCTTGAGTTGAGGAGAGATTGCTACAAGATTAATCCGGATGGTCTTCCTGGGAGCCATAGCTTTACAAAGCAGAGCAAAGTTAAATCCCTAAGTCCTTGAAATGGTTATAATGTCATGATATTATGATGTTATGATGTTATTATGTTATGATATTATGTAAACAAACACAAGCAAGTCACACAACAATCACTCCTAAGTTTTAAGGCTTGCATGAGTTCCATAGGTAAGTACCCTCCCTATTGAAGTTTGGTTGGTTCAACCTGTCCTAGAATAGTAACCGGGTTCTAAAAGGATCTCCAATCATTGACCTTCCTTCAAGTCCACTTCAGTGCAACACCAAGTGGTTGACCAAAGCTTCCCTAAAGTCCAATCTCAAGGAGTGTAGTATCGAGTCTCAACCAACCCCAGTCGGAACCGAAGTCAGTTATCTCACTACTTTCTAATGGCCAGGATGAGTCAATTAGGGTTCTAAAGGTCTGGTTAATGCTTTAATGACACCACGCAGATGCCAAATTTTTCCTCAAGTAAACATGAGGAACATCAGGACATCCAAAGTGTCACATTAACCGTAGCCATCATTTTAACCATTCCAGTATACGCCGGATAGTCGTGATGATCTATTGCTACTTACCTAAGGTACACTAGATCCGGGTGTAGGATCTTTCACTCAAGAATACCCAAGCAATCCCTTAAAAGTAAATCAGACAATTTTAAATAAGTGATCTTGTTTTTTAAGGTAACCTCTCTTGTAATCGTCCCCAGCAGAGTCGCCAGTTCTGTCATACGGTGAACTGACTTGGGGTATTTTGCTTTTTATCGCAATGTCGCGGATAGCAAGAGTCGCCATCGACTTTTCTTTTATCCAATAAGGAAAGGTGGAAAAGAATAGGAAAGACCTCAATAGATTTTGGGTTCGGGAGGTACATTGTACAAAGGAAAGGTATTAGCACCCTTTGTATCCATGGTTATCCATGGGCTCTTAATGGCTGGATCACTTATATTTTTGTCTGAAAAGTGTTGGTGAATTGTTTAAAAATGTTTCGAAAAGAGAGTTTAACTTTGTAATGATTCTCGTATGAATGTATACAAAGTATTTATCTCGTTTGATTTTGAAAAACAGTTTAGAAAAATATAACTTGGTAATGATTCTAGTATGAATGTATACCAAGTGGTGATTTTCTAGGACTTGCAAAGTGTGAAGGGTGGAAAATGTTTTAGGTTATGATCCAGTAATTGAGAGTTATACCTTCCTAAGGTCGTTATGGGCATTTCCTATCCTTATGAGGGTAAAACTGTCCTTACTATTGAGAAGTAAGTAGTTTTATCCTTTGGATGTAAAAGGGTCATTGTAGGGTCATCGATAGGTCATTGAAGGCAACAGTTCTAAGGATACCTTAGCATTCGAAGGGACGATCATCATTTAACCGTAGGCTACACCGAAGGGTCATCGAGGGACAAAATCGTATTTTCGAAGGCAACATCCGAGGGACCATGATTTATTTTATGATGATTTAACCGAAGGGTCTTTGCTAAGTGTATCCCTACATTCGCGGGACACGACCGTTATACCGTAATACCGTAGGGCATCAAAGAGAGGTCCAAGATCACATATTTAAAGGCCGCATTTTACAATCAATTAGGCAATTAGGATGAATCTCCACATTAAAATCAATACATTAAAATCAGCTAAGTAATTGAGGGTGGATCTCCACATTAAAATTAATACATCAAAATTAATTAGGTAATTTAGGGTGAAACTCCACAAAGGGCATCCCACAAATAAAGTGGAATACCTATCTAGCTAGCTTTCCCGGCGATGTGTGAACCTTTGCAAAACTCAGCAAACATGTCAGAATACCAAATCAGGGTGCAATCGAGAATTACACCACAAAAGAAACCAGAACAGCAGTAGGGTCAGATAAACAATGCATGGCTATGATAAAAACATGACAGGTGGGCAAAAGTCAGAACAGAAAAGTCGGCTGCTGTCGCGTTCGCTCCTGCTTCGCCTAGCGAAGTCTTAGCGAACACTCGTTGCATGCTCGCTTAGCGATGTGCTAGCGAGCGGCTGCGGATTCCGGTTTTAATAACGATATAATGGCAGCAAGCTTCACACCTTATAGCATTCATTACAGAGATTATGTGGTTAGACATTCAGATGTTCATGCATACTTAAATTCATATGTAAAACTTAAGATAGTTTCATAAATTCAATCATGATACCATGTGCAAAGTAAGAACATAAGGTAGTAATAGCAATGCCAACCTGTTTGTAATCGAATTGTAACCTTGAATTGGCCGATCGGATCGAATTGAGCGGAAGTGACCTTGCTGCCGCCGGCTTTTCCTTCAGGGTTTCCTTTAGGGTTACTCGGAATTCTCAGGGTTAGCCTCCAGGGTTTTCCGTCTGTGAGCGCTAGGGTTTGCTTGCTAGGGTTCTCCTTTCGTCCTTTTTCGTCCTCCCTTTTTCTGACTGGAGTTGTGGTATTTATAATGCCTTTTTTTCATGACCTAATGGGCTCAGAGTGAAGCCCAGAATTTTCTGTTATCTGCCAGCTTCGCTAGGCGAGCGTGTAGCGAACGTTCGCTAGGCGAGCGTGCAGCGAACGTTCGCTAGGCGAAGGATTTGCTCGCCTAGCGAGCAGGCCAGTTTGGGCCATTTTCTGGATTGGGCCACTCGTGAGCTGGGCTTTTGTTCCTTTAAGATCAGTGTCATAAAAATGAGTCGGAGTGCCCTGAAAAATGTCTTGAAATATTAATGGGCAAATTTTGGGGTATGACAGATGGGTTATTACGAAGATGTGTTACTAGAGAGGAAGCTGGAAGCATCACATGGCATTGCCATAATTAACCATATGCCGACCACTATAGTGGAGAATGAATGACTGTCAAATTCCTACAAGCAGGATTCTATTGGCCTTCTCTATTCAAAGATGCATATGAACATGCCAAGAAGTGTGATGATTGTCAAAGGACAAGTGGAATTTCCAAGTGAAATGAAATGCCATTACATAGTATGCTGGAGGTAAAGGTATTTGATTGTTGGGGGATTGATTTCGCCAAGCCTTTTCCGTCGTCTTTCAACAATGAATACATCTTAGTGGTGGTTAATTACATATCCAAATGGGTAGAGACTATTGCGTCACCTAAAGCAGACAATAAAACAGTGGTGAAATTCTTGAAAAGAAACATCTTCACAAGATTTGGTACACCAAGAGTGTTGATTAGTGATGGAGGCTCTCATTTCTGCAACACATAACTTGCAAAAGCTCTTGAACATTACAGAGTAAAACACAAGGTTGCATCACCATATCATCCACAAACGAATGGACAAGCGAAAGTATCTAATCGTGAAATAAAGAGAATCTTAGAAAAGACAGTTTCAACTTCACGAAAAGATTGATCGTTGAAGCTCGATGAATCTCTCTAAGCATATCGTACCACTTACAAAGCACCAATAGGTCTTACTCCGTTTCAAATGGTATATGGTAAAGCTTTCCATTTGCCGGTTGAATTAGAACACAAGGCTTTTTGGGCTTTAAAGTCTCTCAATTTTGATTCACAACTAGCCGATGCAAAAAGGAAACTACAAATGCATGAGCTTGATGAACTAAGGCTGCAAGCATATGAATCTTCAATATTATACAAGGAAATGGTGAAAAGATATCATGACAGTAGGATTCAGCCCAAGGATTTCAAAGTAGGACAAATGGTTCTACTCTTTAACTCGCGGTTGAGATTATTTCTCGGAAAACTTAAATCAAAGTGGTCCGGACCTTTCCAAATAGAAGACATCAGGCCGTATGGAGCAATTGAACTAGAAGATCCAACCACTAATGCAACTTGGACAATTAACGACCAAATACTGAAGTTATACGTAGGTGCTGAGATTGATCGAGTCACCACCTCAATTCCGTTGAACGAACCATAAAAGCAACAATGCTTCAAGCTAAATGACGATAAACGAGCGCTTCTCGGGAGGCAACCTGACTTTGTGAGTACTTTTGTTTCGTTAGAAAACCTTAAAAGTTCATAAAGGCACTAGTATTTATTTTTGTCAAAAGTGCAAAATTCGCTAAGCGACCTACTTTCGCTAAGCGAATGTCGAAACCCAGAAAGTTCGCTAAGAGAACTAATTTCGCTAAGCGAATGAGCGGTGGTCAAACCTGAATTGTTGACATTTAAAAGACCCCACCTACTCACCTACCAACCTTTATGTCTCGTTTTAGCCTTACCTTTTCAGATTTTTTCACCTTTCTCTCTCACTAAACCCTAGAAACTCTTCACTCTTTTCACTTTTGCCATTCACACTTTCACTTCTTCACTTTATACAATTTTTCATTGTCATTCTCTCTTCTCCATCTTCAAAGTTACAGCAACCTCAGGTATGCAAATTCTAACCATCATTCTCTTTTACTTTTTGTTATTTTGGATGTTGTAGGATTTATGCATCCATGGTTGAAACTAGGTGTCATAGTTCATACTTTATATGTTTATAATATGCACCTAATATGAAATATATAGAATACACAAGTCTTTGATATCAATTTTTTGGATGAACAAAAAGGCAGAACCAAGGAATATAACTGTTTTCTAGAAATTGCAAAGTTCGCTAAGCGAAGTTGGCCTGAAACAATTTTTTTATTTGCTAACAGAATATATTTATGGTGTTTTGTTGTTGCAACTATGGCTCCAAAAAGAGACGTGACCACGAAGAAACAGAAAACCACAGGGGCTGGAACTTCAAGGGGTCAAGAATCCCTTGATCAGACAAAATTTCTCAAACCAGAGCAACATGATAGGCATCAGGAACTAATCGGGAGATCCATCTGGTATGAAAGGATTTTTGAGATTAACCCTGAAGGATCCTACAGATCTTTAAATGCATTGTGGTCCAGCCTCAAATGGGATAAACTTTTGAACCCTCACCGCAAAATCAGTACTGAAGTGCTTCGGGAATCCTATGTCGATGCCTTTCCCTCAGTAGGATTTGCCTTCTTCTTCTCGACCAAGGTTGGGGGAAGAACGATTCACTTTCATAGAGATGTTATTAATGAATTTTTGGGAAATCCGTTAGTCTTGTGGGAAGGCAGATGTGCAGGTATTAAGAATCCATCAATAAGGTTCCGAATGTGGAGGAAATTTCAAAGAAAATTCTTTTGGATGGAAGATAAGTGGAAAGAAATCCTTCTGGTGTAGCAATTAGGTATCAAAGGGAGGATCTAATCCCGGAATCTCAAGTTCTTCTCCTATTCATTTTGCACAACATCCGACCAAGAAGCCACACTAGCACTTTCATAATAGATATGGCTCAACTTCTTTATTTGATCATGTCAGGTAAGTGAATTGATGTCGCTCAAATCATTGCTAATGAAATGAGACATGTTGCAGAAAGTGGTAAGGAGTTTAGAACAGGAACCAGAAGCACTTACCTTCTTGTTTTTCCCGGTCTTATCATGGAACTTCTCATTGCGTCCCGGGTGCGAATTCCAAGTGTGGTGCCATTTGAAATCAAAACCAAGGTTAATGACACATATATGGATAGGTTCTGCTTGGAAAATAAAAATAAGAGACGACAAGCAGAGCAAACGTGGCGGACTTCATCCAACACTCTGAACTATGGAGATTGGGATCTGATACTTCTCTAAGACTTCACCTATACTTGGGATCAAAACGATTCCAATCACAGGGCTGTTATTTATTTGCATGACTCTTTTTATAGGTTGCACATTCATCCATGAGGGCATCCTGATGTAGGTTGTAACACCCCGATTATCGTCAGAATAATTTAAATATTATTTAATATGATTATTGGAAGGTAAAGTGAATTATTAAATAATATTGGGAACAATTATCATTATTAGAGATGTTATTTATTTTAATAATAATTAAATAAATAAAATAAATGGAATATGAGGAGTGGAAGGGTAAAAGTGGAAATGGGATAAGAGAGGCCAAAGGGAGGACTCAGTTTTTTCACGTGTTTTGCCGCAGAGTCAGAGAAAGAGGGAGAACCGCTGAAGAGAAAGAGAAGGAAGAGGAAAAGGCCAAAGATTACCCAGAGCTTCCTTCAATCCAAAGAGGTAAGGGGTCTGAACCTTATTAAACAATAATATGCTGAAAATGGTGAAATACTGTATGAATGAAATTGGGATTTTAGTCGAAGGAATTCGTAGAAATTATATGCAATGATGTTAGGATTGTGAAATCGAATAGGAGACTAATTGTACTAGATGAAATGAGTGATTTTGTGCGAAATTTGGACTGTGGAAGGATGAATTTGGATAGATCTCGTAGCAGATGGAGCCATTGCAGATCTGGAAATCTGGTCTCTGGTCATACGCGTATGGCACTAGGCAATACGCGTATGAGATGGCCTGGTACGCGTATGGCACTAGGCAATACGCGTATGGATGAGGAAGATGATGTTTTGAACGTGAAATGGTCTCTGGTGGTACGCGTATTGGGGAAGTGATACGCGTAGCATACGCGTATGGGAATGGCCAATACGCGTATGGATTTGGTCAGGCGTGGGCAATACGCGTATGAGCATAGGCAATACGCGTATGGGCAGACTTGTGGTCTTTCCTGGGCTGTTGTTGTGCAGTTTCGGTTGTTTAGGCGGAGCAAGGTAACTTAGCTGATGCATAGTATACGAGGGATCATTTCCCGTTGCTTTGAGTGGTATAGATATTAGTAGAGTGTGATAATACTGTGTTTGATTATGTGGCATGATGTGATATGCTTTTATGATAGAATGTGTTAATGATGATGATAACATGACTATATGATGCTGTTGTTGCTATGTTGATTATGATGCATGCTTGGTGTGCATGCATTCATGAAAGGCCGATGCCTAGTGATGAACGGACTGAGTTCCAATGATGTTGTTGACTCCGGGCTTGTTGAGAGGCTTGGTTCCTTACGGGGAACTCGGATTCTATGGTGATGAATCTGGGAGTGGTGATCCTGTAGTTGGTCACAAATGGGTATACCGAGTCGTGTTGAGTCATGCATGGGTGTGCATTGCATTTGATATGTTGTTTTGTTGATGTTCATGAGTATGTTGATTATGATGATTATGATGAGCTGTGTTGGCATATGTGAAATATATTTATGTTTATATTTCTGTCGTTATATTATTATTTAATAATGTAATTCTCACCCCTTCTGCATGTGTTTATGTTCATCTATGATGAGCAATGTGCAGATAAAGAGGAGTAGCTATTGTTGATGTTTGAAGAATAAGTGTAGAGTTATTCTACGGAGTCGAGTCAAATGCTCTGGTCATGTGACACCGGGGTTATGGGATTCGATAGATAATTGGTTTATATTAAGTTGTTTATGATGACTAATATGTTGAGATACTTTGTGAGATAATGTTGAAACATTTTTATGAATTATTATATGATGAATGATAATATTTGTGTGGTTGTCCGCTGCGAAGTTTTAATAAAATAAATAATATGTTTTATGTTGTGATGCGATAAGTGTTATGTTGTAAGAAATGTAAACTCTTCTACATGTTGTACTCTGATAATTTATTTAAATGTGTCGTTTGGGTAGAAGGGTGTTACATTAGTGGTATCAGAGCATGGTCAGTCCAGTCGAGTCATAATGTGAGGTTTTCCCTGTTGGTCGATTAGTGTAAATGACACTGTCGATATTTAACGGTTGTGGTGGTGTTGTGCAGAGTATGGCTGGAGAAAACGACCGTGTGATTGCTGAGGCTTTGACTGCTATGGCGCAGGCTATGCAGGCGCAGCAGAATCCGCCGGTCGACGAGTTTAAGAATTTGGGAAGGTTTCTGAAGAATAACCCTCCTACATTCAAAGGGCGCTATGATCCAGATGGTGCTCAGATTTGGCTGAAGGAAATTGAGAAGATTTTCCGGGTGATGACGTGTACTGAAGCACAGAAGGTGCAGTTTGGTACGCATATGTTATCTGAAGAGGCTGAAAACTGGTGGGATAACACTCGCCAGAGAATTGCAGTACCAGGTGCTGAGATGACTTGGGAAAGGTTCAAGACGGCCTTTCTGGAGAAATATTTTCCTGCTGATGTGCGATGTAAGAAGGAGATGGAATTTCTAGAACTGAAGCAGGGTAACATGTCTGTTGCTGATTACGCTTCGAAGTTTGAGGAGCTGGTGCAGTATTGTCCTCATTATAATAATGCTGATGCTGAGGAATCCAAGTGTGTCAAGTTTGAGAACGGGTTGCATCCCGAAATCAAACAAGGCATTGGTTACCAGGAGATTCGTAGGTTTCCTACACTGGTTAATAAGTGCAGGATATTTGATGAAGATAGCAAGGCTAGGACTGCTCATTACAAGAGTCTTAGTGAGAAGAAGAATAAGGATCGTGGTAGTCCTTATGCATCTCCAAATGGTAAAGGTAAGCAGAAAGTGGCAGATGAGAAGAAGCCAAGTGGGGGAGGATCTCCCATAGCTGGTAAATGTTTCAAGTGTGGCGAGCCAGGCCACCGCGCTGATAGCTGTACCAAGAAAGTGCTGAGATGTTTCCGATGCGGTCAGGCTGGACATAGAGTTACTGAATGTAAGGATGCTGGTCCGACATGTTTTAATTGTGGCGAGAAAGGCCATATCAGTTCGCAGTGCTCGAAACCGAAGAAGGCGGCTACTGCAGCTCATACTACTGGTAGGGTGTTTGCTCTGAGTGGGGCTGAAGCTCCTAAAGAAGATAATCTGATTAAAGGTACTTGCTTGATTAATAATGTTGAACTGCTTGCTATTGTTGACACTGGTGCTACTCATTCGTTTATTTCGTACGAGTGTGCGACCAGGATTGGTGTGATTATGTCGTCCCTAGGCGGAAGTATGGTGATAGATACTCCTGCTAATGGTTCTGTGGAGACTTCTGTTGTCTGTCGAGGTTGTCATTTGACGATCTTTGAGAGAGAGTTCGTGGTTGATTTGGTGTGCTTACCCTTGCACCAAATTGATATTATTCTGGGAATGAATTGGCTAGAATTCTATGGCGTGTTTATCAACTGCTATAGTAAGACGGTGCGGTTTTCTGAAGTTGGTGAGAATGATGAGGCAAGATTTCTATCTGCTAGGCAGGGGGGGAATTTGTGAAAGATGAAGCTCAGATATTCGCTTTATTTGCGTCTCTGCAAGCGGATAGGAAAGTGGTGAGTGTAGATTTGCCTGTTGTCTGTGAATTTCAGGATGTGTTTCCGGAGGATGTAAGTGAACTACCTCCAGAACGTGAAGTCGAATTTGCCATTGACTTAGTACCAGGTACGAGTCCGGTGTCGATGTCTCCTTATAGAATGTCGGCAACTGAATTAGTTGAATTGAAGAAGCAACTTGAAGAATTGCTTGAGAAGAAGTTTGTGCGTCCAAGTGTTTCTCCTTGGGGTGCACCAGTATTGTTAGTAAAGAAGAAGGAAGGTACGATGAGGTTGTGTGTCGATTATCGGCAGTTGAATAAGGTGACTATCAAGAATCGGTATCCATTGCCGAGGATTGATGATTTGATGGATCAGTTGGTTGGAGCTCATGTTTTCAGTAAGATTGATTTACGGTCGGGTTATCATCAGATCCGAGTGAAGTCAGATGATATCGCGAAGACTGCTTTCCGTACGAGGTATGGTCATTATGAATACACTGTGATGCCGTTCGGTGTGTCTAATGCTCCAGGTGTGTTTATGGAATATATGAATCGTATATTTCATCCGTACCTTGATAATTTTGTTGTGGTGTTCATAGATGATATATTGATATATTCTAAGACGGAAGAAGAGCATGCAGGACATCTGAGAATTGTTTTGCAGGTGTTAAGGGAAAAGAAATTATATGCAAAGTTATCTAAATGTGAGTTCTGGTTGAAGGAAGTGAGTTTCCTTGGCCATGTGATTTCGAGTGGTGGGATTTCTGTTGATCCTGCTAAAGTTGTTGCTGTATTACAGTGGGAGACTCCGAAGTCTGCTACTGAGATACGCAGTTTTCTGGGGTTAGCTGGTTATTATCGCAGATTTATTGAGGGCTTCTCTAAGTTGGCATTGCCGTTGACGCAGTTGACTAAGAAGGGTCAAGTGTATGTGTGGGATGCAGCTTGTGAAGCGAGTTTTGTTGAGTTGAAGAGGCGGTTGACCAGTGCTCCAGTGTTGATCTTGCCTAATCCTGGTGAATCCTTCGTTGTTTATTGTGATGCTTCTTTGATGGGTCTTGGTGGTGTTTTGATGCAGAACGGTAAAGTTGTAGCTTATGCTTCTAGACAGTTGAAAGTTCATGAGAGGAATTATCCTACGCATGATCTAGAACTTGCAGCTGTTGTATTTGTGTTGAAAATGTGGAGGCATTATCTGTATGGTTCCAGATTCGAAGTGTTCAGTGATCACAAGAGTCTGAAGTATCTGTTTGATCAGAAAGAGTTAAATATGAGGCAGAGAAGGTGGTTAGAATTACTGAAGGATTTTGACTTTGAATTGAGTTATCATCCCGGTAAGGCTAATGTAGTTGCAGATGCGCTAAGTAGGAAGTCTCTACATATGTCTATGATGATGGTTCGGGAGCTTGAGTTAATTGAACAGTTCCGTGATATGAGTTTGGGTTGTGAAGTTTCCGCCAATAGTGTAAAGTTGGGTATGCTGAAGTTGACTAGTGGAATTCTGGAAGATATTCGGAATGGCCAGCAAGTTGATGTCGCTCTAGTTGATCATATTACTATGGTTAACCAGGGTAATGGTGGTAATTTTGAGATTGATGGGAATGGCATCCTGCGATTTAAAGGTAGAGTTTGTGTTCCTGAGGTGTCTGAATTGAAAAAGAGTATTCTTGAAGAGGGCCATAGGAGTGGATTGAGCATCCATCCAGGTGCAACTAAAATGTATCAAGATTTGAAGAAATTGTTTTGGTGGGCTGGTATGAAAAGAGATGTTGCTAAGTTTGTGTATGCCTGTTTGACTTGTCAGAAGTCAAAGATTGAACATCAGAAACCGGCAGGTATGATGCAACCTTTGAAGATTCCTGAATGGAAGTGGGATAGCATTTCCATGGATTTTGTGACGGGATTGCCGAGGACGGTGAAAGGTAATGATTCTATTTGGGTGATTGTGGATCGATTGACTAAGTCGGCGCATTTCTTGCCGATGAAGATTAATCACTCTTTAGAGAAGTTGGCAGAGTTGTATATTGAGGAGATAGTGAGGCTGCATGGTATTCCATCCAGTATTGTGTCTGATAGAGATCCCAGATTTACTTCTAGATTTTGGGAAAGTTTACAGAAAGCGTTGGGAACTAAGTTGAGGTTGAGTTCAGCTTATCATCCTCAGACTGATGGTCAGACCGAAAGAACTATCCAATCCTTGGAGGATTTGTTGAGAGCTTGTGTGTTGGAGCAGAGTGGTTCTTGGGATAGTTATTTGCCGTTGGTGGAGTTTACTTATAATAATAGTTTCCATGCTAGTATCGGTATGGCTCCATATGAAGCATTGTATGGTAGGAGGTGTAGAACTCCATTGTGTTGGTATGAATCAGGTGAGAGTGTTGTACTCGGACCTGAGATTGTGCAGCAGACGACTGAAAGGGTTAAGATGATTCAGGAGAAAATGAAGATTTCTCAGAGTCGTCAGAAGAGTTATCATGATAACAGGAGAAAGGCACTTGAATTCCAAGAGGGAGATCATGTGTTCTTGAGAGTTACTCCGACGACGGGGTGGGTAGAGCTTTAAAGTCTAAAAAGCTTACTCCGAGGTTTGTGGGTCCGTATCAGATTTTGAAGAGGGTTGGGGAAGTGGCGTATCGGATAGCTTTACCGCCGTCGCTTTCTAATCTGCATGATGTGTTTCATGTATCTCAGTTGAGAAATATATTACGGATCCTTCGCATGTTGTTCAGTTGGATGATATCCAGGTGAGGGATAATTTGACCGTTGAGGTGTTACCAATTCGGATAGATGACCGAGAAGAGAAGACCCTGAGAGGTAAGAAGATTGCTCTAGTGAAAGTTGTTTGGGAGGTCCAGCTGGTGAGAGCTTGACTTGGGAGCGTGAGGATCAGATGAAGGAGTCGTATCCGGCTCTATTTGCTTGAGGTATGTTTTCGAGGACGAAAACTCTTTTAGTGGGGGAGAGTTGTAACACCCCGATTATCGTCAGAATAATTTAAATATTATTTAATATGATTATTGGAAGGTAAAGTGAATTATTAAATAATATGGGAACAATTATCATTATTAGAGATGTTATTTATTTTAATAATAATTAAATAAATAAAATAAATGGAATATGAGGAGTGGAAGGGTAAAAGTGGAAATGGGATAAGAGAGGCCAAAGGGAGGACTCAGTTTTTTCACGTGTTTTGCCGCAGAGTCAGAGAAAGAGGGAGAACCGCTGAAGAGAAAGAGAAGGAAGAGGAAAAGGCCAAAGATTACCCAGAGCTTCCTTCAATCCAAAGAGGTAAGGGGTCTGAACCTTATTAAACAATAATATGCTGAAAATGGTGAAATACTGTATGAATGAAATTGGGATTTTAGTCGAAGGAATTCGTAGAAATTATATGCAATGATGTTAGGATTGTGAAATCGAATAGGAGACTAATTGTACTAGATGAAATGAGTGATTTTGTGCGAAATTTGGACTGTGGAAGGATGAATTTGGATAGATCTCGTAGCAGATGGAGCCATTGCAGATCTGGAAATCTGGTCTCTGGTCATACGCGTATGGCACTAGGCAATACGCGTGATGAGATGGCCTGGTACGCGTATGGCACTAGGCAATACGCGTATGAGATGGCCTGGTACGCGTATGGCACTAGGCAATACGCGTATGGATGAGGAAGATGATGTTTTGAACGTGAAATGGTCTCTGGTGGTACGCGTATTGGGGAAGTGATACGCGTAGCATACGCGTATGGGAATGGCCAATACGCGTATGGATTTGGTCAGGCGTGGGCAATACGCGTATGAGCATAGGCAATACGCGTATGGGCAGACTTGTGGTCTTTCCTGGGCTGTTGTTGTGCAGTTTCGGTTGTTTAGGCGGAGCAAGGTAACTTAGCTGATGCATAGTATACGAGGGATCATTCCCGTTGCTTTGAGTGGTATAGATATTAGTAGAGTGTGATAATACTGTGTTTGATTATGTGGCATGATGTGATATGCTTTTATGATAGAATGTGTTAATGATGATGATAACATGACTATATGATGCTGTTGTTGCTATGTTGATTATGATGCATGCTTGGTGTGCATGCATTCATGAAAGGCCGATGCCTAGTGATGAACGGACTGAGTTCCAATGATGTTGTTGACTCCGGGCTTGTTGAGAGGCTTGGTTCCTTACGGGGAACTCGGATTCTATGGTGATGAATCTGGGAGTGGTGATCCTGTAGTTGGTCACAAAATGGGTATACCGAGTCGTGTTGAGTCATGCATGGGTGTGTGCATTGCATTTGATATGTTGTTTTGTTGATGTTCATGAGTATGTTGATTATGATGATTATGATGAGCTGTGTTGGCATATGTGAAATATATTTATGTTTATATTTCTGTCGTTATATTATTATTTAATAATGTAATTCTCACCCCTTCTGCATGTGTTTATGTTCATCTATGATGAGCAATGTGCAGATAAAGAGGAGTAGCTATTGTTGATGTTTGAAGAATAAGTGTAGAGTTATTCTACGGAGTCGAGTCAAATGCTCTGGTCATGTGACACCGGGGTTATGGGATTCGATAGATAATTGGTTATTATTAAGTTGTTTATGATGACTAATATGTTGAGATACTTTGTGAGATAATGTTGAAACATTTTATGAATTATTATATGATGAATGATAATATTGTGTGGTTGTCCGCTGCGAAGTTTTAATAAAATAAATAATATGTTTATGTTGTGATGCGATAAGTGTTATGTTGTAAGAAATGTAAACTCTTCTACATGTTGTACTCTGATAATTATTTAAATGTGTCGTTTGGGTAGAAGGGTGTTACATTAGTGGTATCAGAGCATGGTCAGTCCAGTCGAGTCATAATGTGAGGTTTTCCCTGTTGGTCGATTAGTGTAAATGACACTGTCGATATTTAACGGTTGTGGTGGTGTTGTGCAGAGTATGGCTGGAGAAAACGACCGTGTGATTGCTGAGGCTTTGACTGCTATGGCGCAGGCTATGCAGGCGCAGCAGAATCCGCCGGTCGACGAGTTTAAGAATTTGGGAAGGTTTCTGAAGAATAACCCTCCTACATTCAAAGGGCGCTATGATCCAGATGGTGCTCAGATTTGGCTGAAGGAAATTGAGAAGATTTTCCGGGTGATGACGTGTACTGAAGCACAGAAGGTGCAGTTTGGTACGCATATGTTATCTGAAGAGGCTGAAAACTGGTGGGATAACACTCGCCAGAGAATTGCAGTACCAGGTGCTGAGATGACTTGGGAAAGGTTCAAGACGGCCTTTCTGGAGAAATATTTTCCTGCTGATGTGCGATGTAAGAAGGAGATGGAATTTCTAGAACTGAAGCAGGGTAACATGTCTGTTGCTGATTACGCTTCGAAGTTTGAGGAGCTGGTGCAGTATTGTCCTCATTATAATAATGCTGATGCTGAGGAATCCAAGTGTGTCAAGTTTGAGAACGGGTTGCATCCCGAAATCAAACAAGGCATTGGTTACCAGGAGATTCGTAGGTTTCCTACACTGGTTAATAAGTGCAGGATATTTGATGAAGATAGCAAGGCTAGGACTGCTCATTACAAGAGTCTTAGTGAGAAGAAGAATAAGGATCGTGGTAGTCCTTATGCATCTCCAAATGGTAAAGGTAAGCAGAAAGTGGCAGATGAGAAGAAGCCAAGTGGGGGAGGATCTCCCATAGCTGGTAAATGTTTCAAGTGTGGCGAGCCAGGCCACCGCGCTGATAGCTGTACCAAGAAAGTGCTGAGATGTTTCCGATGCGGTCAGGCTGGACATAGAGTTACTGAATGTAAGGATGCTGGTCCGACATGTTTTAATTGTGGCGAGAAAGGCCATATCAGTTCGCAGTGCTCGAAACCGAAGAAGGCGGCTACTGCAGCTCATACTACTGGTAGGGTGTTTGCTCTGAGTGGGGCTGAAGCTCCTAAAGAAGATAATCTGATTAAAGGTACTTGCTTGATTAATAATGTTGAACTGCTTGCTATTGTTGACACTGGTGCTACTCATTCGTTTATTTCGTACGAGTGTGCGACCAGGATTGGTGTGATTATGTCGTCCCTAGGCGGAAGTATGGTGATAGATACTCCTGCTAATGGTTCTGTGGAGACTTCTGTTGTCTGTCGAGGTTGTCATTTGACGATCTTTGAGAGAGAGTTCGTGGTTGATTTGGTGTGCTTACCCTTGCACCAAATTGATATTATTCTGGGAATGAATTGGCTAGAATTCTATGGCGTGTTTATCAACTGCTATAGTAAGACGGTGCGGTTTTCTGAAGTTGGTGAGAATGATGAGGCAAGATTTCTATCTGCTAGGCAGGTGGGGGAATTTGTGAAAGATGAAGCTCAGATATTCGCTTTATTTGCGTCTCTGCAAGCGGATAGGAAAGTGGTGAGTGTAGATTTGCCTGTTGTCTGTGAATTTCAGGATGTGTTTCCGGAGGATGTAAGTGAACTACCTCCAGAACGTGAAGTCGAATTTGCCATTGACTTAGTACCAGGTACGAGTCCGGTGTCGATGTCTCCTTATAGAATGTCGGCAACTGAATTAGTTGAATTGAAGAAGCAACTTGAAGAATTGCTTGAGAAGAAGTTTGTGCGTCCAAGTGTTTCTCCTTGGGGTGCACCAGTATTGTTAGTAAAGAAGAAGGAAGGTACGATGAGGTTGTGTGTCGATTATCGGCAGTTGAATAAGGTGACTATCAAGAATCGGTATCCATTGCCGAGGATTGATGATTTGATGGATCAGTTGGTTGGAGCTCATGTTTTCAGTAAGATTGATTTACGGTCGGGTTATCATCAGATCCGAGTGAAGTCAGATGATATCGCGAAGACTGCTTTCCGTACGAGGTATGGTCATTATGAATACACTGTGATGCCGTTCGGTGTGTCTAATGCTCCAGGTGTGTTTATGGAATATATGAATCGTATATTTCATCCGTACCTTGATAATTTTGTTGTGGTGTTCATAGATGATATATTGATATATTCTAAGACGGAAGAAGAGCATGCAGGACATCTGAGAATTGTTTTGCAGGTGTTAAGGGAAAAGAAATTATATGCAAAGTTATCTAAATGTGAGTTCTGGTTGAAGGAAGTGAGTTTCCTTGGCCATGTGATTTCGAGTGGTGGGATTTCTGTTGATCCTGCTAAAGTTGTTGCTGTATTACAGTGGGAGACTCCGAAGTCTGCTACTGAGATACGCAGTTTTTGGGGTTAGCTGGTTATTATCGCAGATTTATTGAGGGCTTCTCTAAGTTGGCATTGCCGTTGACGCAGTTGACTAAGAAGGGTCAAGTGTATGTGTGGGATGCAGCTTGTGAAGCGAGTTTTGTTGAGTTGAAGAGGCGGTTGACCAGTGCTCCAGTGTTGATCTTGCCTAATCCTGGTGAATCCTTCGTTGTTTATTGTGATGCTTCTTTGATGGGTCTTGGTGGTGTTTTGATGCAGAACGGTAAAGTTGTAGCTTATGCTTCTAGACAGTTGAAAGTTCATGAGAGGAATTATCCTACGCATGATCTAGAACTTGCAGCTGTTGTATTTGTGTTGAAAATGTGGAGGCATTATCTGTATGGTTCCAGATTCGAAGTGTTCAGTGATCACAAGAGTCTGAAGTATCTGTTTGATCAGAAAGAGTTAAATATGAGGCAGAGAAGGTGGTTAGAATTACTGAAGGATTTTGACTTTGAATTGAGTTATCATCCCGGTAAGGCTAATGTAGTTGCAGATGCGCTAAGTAGGAAGTCTCTACATATGTCTATGATGATGGTTCGGGAGCTTGAGTTAATTGAACAGTTCCGTGATATGAGTTTGGGTTGTGAAGTTTCCGCCAATAGTGTAAAGTTGGGTATGCTGAAGTTGACTAGTGGAATTCTGGAAGATATTCGGAATGGCCAGCAAGTTGATGTCGCTCTAGTTGATCATATTACTATGGTTAACCAGGGTAATGGTGGTAATTTTGAGATTGATGGGAATGGCATCCTGCGATTTAAAGGTAGAGTTTGTGTTCCTGAGGTGTCTGAATTGAAAAAGAGTATTCTTGAAGAGGGCCATAGGAGTGGATTGAGCATCCATCCAGGTGCAACTAAAATGTATCAAGATTTGAAGAAATTGTTTTGGTGGGCTGGTATGAAAAGAGATGTTGCTAAGTTTGTGTATGCCTGTTTGACTTGTCAGAAGTCAAAGATTGAACATCAGAAACCGGCAGGTATGATGCAACCTTTGAAGATTCCTGAATGGAAGTGGGATAGCATTTCCATGGATTTTGTGACGGGATTGCCGAGGACGGTGAAAGGTAATGATTCTATTTGGGTGATTGTGGATCGATTGACTAAGTCGGCGCATTTCTTGCCGATGAAGATTAATCACTCTTTAGAGAAGTTGGCAGAGTTGTATATTGAGGAGATAGTGAGGCTGCATGGTATTCCATCCAGTATTGTGTCTGATAGAGATCCCAGATTTACTTCTAGATTTTGGGAAAGTTTACAGAAAGCGTTGGGAACTAAGTTGAGGTTGAGTTCAGCTTATCATCCTCAGACTGATGGTCAGACCGAAAGAACTATCCAATCCTTGGAGGATTTGTTGAGAGCTTGTGTGTTGGAGCAGAGTGGTTCTTGGGATAGTTATTTGCCGTTGGTGGAGTTTACTTATAATAATAGTTTCCATGCTAGTATCGGTATGGCTCCATATGAAGCATTGTATGGTAGGAGGTGTAGAACTCCATTGTGTTGGTATGAATCAGGTGAGAGTGTTGTACTCGGACCTGAGATTGTGCAGCAGACGACTGAAAGGGTTAAGATGATTCAGGAGAAAATGAAGATTTCTCAGAGTCGTCAGAAGAGTTATCATGATAACAGGAGAAAGGCACTTGAATTCCAAGAGGGAGATCATGTGTTCTTGAGAGTTACTCCGACGACGGGTGTGGGTAGAGCTTTAAAGTCTAAAAAGCTTACTCCGAGGTTTGTGGGTCCGTATCAGATTTTGAAGAGGGTTGGGGAAGTGGCGTATCGGATAGCTTTACCGCCGTCGCTTTCTAATCTGCATGATGTGTTTCATGTATCTCAGTTGAGAAAATATATTACGGATCCTTCGCATGTTGTTCAGTTGGATGATATCCAGGTGAGGGATAATTTGACCGTTGAGGTGTTACCAATTCGGATAGATGACCGAGAAGAGAAGACCCTGAGAGGTAAGAAGATTGCTCTAGTGAAAGTTGTTTGGGGAGGTCCAGCTGGTGAGAGCTTGACTTGGGAGCGTGAGGATCAGATGAAGGAGTCGTATCCGGCTCTATTTGCTTGAGGTATGTTTTCGAGGACGAAAACTCTTTTAGTGGGGGAGAGTTGTAACACCCCGATTATCGTCAGAATAATTTAAATATTATTTAATATGATTATTGGAAGGTAAAGTGAATTATTAAATAATATTGGGAACAATTATCATTATTAGAGATGTTATTTATTTAATAATAATTAAATAAAAAAATAAATGGAATATGAGGAGTGGAAGGGTAAAAGTGGAAATGGGATAAGAGAGGCCAAAGGGAGGACTCAGTTTTTTCACGTGTTTTGCCGCAGAGTCAGAGAAAGAGGGAGAACCGCTGAAGAGAAAGAGAAGGAAGAGGAAAAGGCCAAAGATTACCCAGAGCTTCCTTCAATCCAAAGAGGTAAGGGGTCTGAACCTTATTAAACAATAATATGCTGAAAATGGTGAAATACTGTATGAATGAAATTGGGATTTTAGTCGAAGGAATTCGTAGAAATTATATGCAATGATGTTAGGATTGTGAAATCGAATAGGAGACTAATTGTACTAGATGAAATGAGTGATTTTGTGCGAAATTTGGACTGTGGAAGGATGAATTTGGATAGATCTCGTAGCAGATGGAGCCATTGCAGATCTGGAAATCTGGTCTCTGGTCATACGCGTATGGCACTAGGCAATACGCGTATGAGATGGCCTGGTACGCGTATGGCACTAGGCAATACGCGTATGAGATGGCCTGGTACGCGTATGGCACTAGGCAATACGCGTATGGATGAGGAAGATGATGTTTTGAACGTGAAATGGTCTCTGGTGGTACGCGTATTGGGGAAGTGATACGCGTAGCATACGCGTATGGGAATGGCCAATACGCGTATGGATTTGGTCAGGCGTGGGCAATACGCGTATGAGCATAGGCAATACGCGTATGGGCAGACTTGTGGTCTTTCCTGGGCTGTTGTTGTGCAGTTTCGGTTGTTTAGGCGGAGCAAGGTAACTTAGCTGATGCATAGTATACGAGGGATCATTTCCCGTTGCTTTGAGTGGTATAGATATTAGTAGAGTGTGATAATACTGTGTTTGATTATGTGGCATGATGTGATATGCTTTTATGATAGAATGTGTTAATGATGATGATAACATGACTATATGATGCTGTTGTTGCTATGTTGATTATGATGCATGCTTGGTGTGCATGCATTCATGAAAGGCCGATGCCTAGTGATGAACGGACTGAGTTCCAATGATGTTGTTGACTCCGGGCTTGTTGAGAGGCTTGGTTCCTTACGGGGAACTCGGATTCTATGGTGATGAATCTGGGAGTGGTGATCCTGTAGTTGGTCACAAAATGGGTATACCGAGTCGTGTTGAGTCATGCATGGGTGTGTGCATTGCATTTGATATGTTGTTTTGTTGATGTTCATGAGTATGTTGATTATGATGATTATGATGAGCTGTGTTGGCATATGTGAAATATATTATGTTTATATTTCTGTCGTTATATTATTATTTAATAATGTAATTCTCACCCCTTCTGCATGTGTTTATGTTCATCTATGATGAGCAATGTGCAGATAAAGAGGAGTAGCTATTGTTGATGTTTGAAGAATAAGTGTAGAGTTATTCTACGGAGTCGAGTCAAATGCTCTGGTCATGTGACACCGGGGTTATGGGATTCGATAGATAATTGGTTATTATTTAAGTTGTTTATGATGACTAATATGTTGAGATACTTTGTGAGATAATGTTGAAACATTTTTATGAATTATTATATGATGAATGATAATATTTGTGTGGTTGTCCGCTGCGAAGTTTTAATAAAATAAATAATATGTTTTATGTTGTGATGCGATAAGTGTTATGTTGTAAGAAATGTAAACTCTTCTACATGTTGTACTCTGATAATTTATTTAAATGTGTCGTTTGGGTAGAAGGGTGTTACATAGGTCACCATTTCATGACTCCGGAGGAATTCCATATGTATAATGCGTGGCATGGGGACATGCCATTCTATCAGGGAGAGGCAACTGACCATGGAAATAAGAATGATGAAGAAGATGCTGAAGTAGAAGATGAAGAAGGAACTTCATGAGGTTCCAAAACAACATCCGATGACGATGAACAAATGGGAGGAGAGTAAAGAGAAATATAAAGGTGAAATCTCTCCATAAAATGAGTGATATTTTAAAAAGCTTTCAGTTATTTCAATTTCAAGTTTCAATTATAGTACTCTATTTATTTCAGTTCATTAGTTTTATGTTGTAATCATTTGAATCTTTTTGACGGTAGTTCATAGCGTAAACTCACTTGGTACTCTTTTAAACGGTTGGTATGCCATAAGATTGTGTTGAAATTTGTTGTTATGTTCTTGTCATCCTCATCAAGAGTTCAAATAAAAATTCTGTTTTTTAACAAAATTCAACAAACATGAGTGATAATGATAAAACTCGTACAAAATGCACAAGGCAATGGTACATGTTTTTAAAAGCTTTGTAGAATAATATCATGATTGTGAAGTATGCGATTCTTGCAAAATCATTTCATGCTTCAATTTTACAAATCACATATCTTCTTGCTTGAATCATATAGCCGAAAAACCAGAAAAAGTGAGGAGCTTTCCATTATGCACTAAATAGAAGTCATTACTAATAATCCTTGATTGAAACTCGACTGACTCATGTGGAACCTAACGGTTATTTTTGAAACTTTTGTGGAACATAAAAAGAATCAAGGCCAAGTCTTATGTTTGAGGAAAATCACTCAACCAAAAAGCCTCAACATAACCCGGTGTATTGAGTGAACATAAAAAAACTAATCTAAACCAAGAATATAAGTTGAAACAAAAGAAAACCAGCCTTGAGATTTCAAGAATGAACCAAATAGAACTTGAAATACCAAAGAAAAAGTCATAAGGCTCTTGAAGAACCAAAACCAATTCATGAAAATTTGGTTGCAAGCAAAACAAAAACAAAAAGAATAGTCTGGAAAAAGAAGAAAGAAAAAGATAAAGTTGGGGAGAGACTATACATCATGATTAAAAAAAGAAAATGGAAAAGAAAAACATCGTCTCTCCAAATACTTGCAACCAAAGAAAAAGGAAGAATTTAAAAGATAAATCAACCAACAAATGTGTCATATTTTAGCTTTAGGAAACAAATCCTACTCAGAAAACCAGGCCAAAATACAAACACATCAAAAAACCTTGAGAATTATGCTCACACAATGTTTCAAAAAGAAATTGTCAAGGTGAAAATATGAGTTGATCAAGATGTTGACAAGGTTATTAATGAGAGTTCAACTTACCACAAAAACAACTTCAAAGAAATATTCATCATTTTTATTAAGATGAGAGATAGGATGATTCAAAGAAAGAGATATGGTTTGCTTTAGTTGATTGCAAAAAATGATCTTTTGCATAGAAGCACATTATTGCATAATCATGTTTTGATCCTATTATGGTGAAAAAGTAACAAAGACCATTTGCAACAAGCATATTCTATTTGAACCATATCATCTCAGAAGAAGATTGAAAACTGAACTATATCAATGATGATCTTGATTGAGGACAAACGATAATTCAAGTTGGGGAGAATTTGATAAATTCCCCAAAATGGATAAAATTCACTTATGAAAAATAGCATTTACCGAATTACGGAAACACTTATTCATGAAATAATACACACTTTGTCAATAAAATGATACTTCTAATGTTGTCTGGTTAAATATTGCAGGAATAGATCAAAGGAAGGAAAAAGCAAAGCAAAAATCATGTCCTGTTTCGCTACGCGAATTCTGGTTCGCACGAAACCAAGACAGAAGTAAAACATCCAGGTTCTCTAGCAGCGAAGAGACTACGAAGGCCCGATTCTCTAAGCGAGCTCTGGTCCTCTTATCGAAACCAAGTCAAAAGTAAAAAATCCCAGTTCGCTAGCAGCGAGGTGCATCAAAGAGGTAGCGAAGGCCTAATTCGCTAAGCGAGCTCTGGTTCGCTTAGCGAAATCAAGTTAGTAGCAAAACATCCCAGTTTACTAGCAGCGAAGAGCAGCAAATGAAGTTTTCTTAGCAAACTATACTTCGCTTAGCGAAGTTTGGCGTCTCCCGAAAGGCGGTTTAACAACTCAAAAACTTAATGGATAAGAAAGGAAGGTCGCTTAGCGAACTATACTTCGCTTAGTGATGTTTGGCGGCTCCTGAAGGAGGTTTGACAACTCAAAACTTAGTGGAGAAGAAATGATAGTTCTCTAAGCAAAACTTAATCTCGCTAAGCGAACTCAGGCGACCATAACCATTATAAAAGGGGACCAAGAGCAATGCTGAAGGGATATTTAGTTTTCATTGATAACAATTTGTAATATTTAGTGTATTCTATAAAAGAGAGTTGTAATAGAGACTTAGGGGAGGGAATAGAAGAATCGAGTTGGATACGCATCAAAGATCGAGGAATCGTTGATGCTCATTCATCTCCAATTCTTCCTTTTTGTACAAGCTACCATAAAAATGGCTAGCTAATCTCCTCCTCTTCGTGGGATTGAAAGCATCTACCATAATCGTATGTATATTTACCGATTATATTCTTAATATAAACATGTTTTCATGATTATTGATTCTATCTTGATTTTATTGTCAAATTTTATGAATTCAATCTGTTAATGAATCTTGCTTTCGAGTTCATGAACCAAAGATAATGAATCGGTTAAACTCTAATTGCTAGACATAGAATTAGTTTTAATATCCACCTCCAAATACTTGATCTTCATACAATCAAATTGTTTAATCGGTTGAGACATCATCGATTCAACAAACTGATTGGAATCTTGAAACTTTCATGTAGACATACATGTTGTTTTTGAAAAGTATATGGAAATATGAATGAGCACATGATTATGCCAAAATTAATCGATATAGTGCATACGTAAACGGTAGAGGACATCCAATCCCTGCAAGATAATTTGTGATATTACAATCTCGCTTATTTTATTCCGTATATCTTACATTTCACTATTATTTTCTATTGAAACTTTAAAGTGTCCAAAAAACTTGAACTTAAACTATAAAAGTAAACATTGGTAATATCGCTCCAGTCTCTGTAGACACGATAACAAAATACTTCTTTTGATTTACTTAACATCAACTACCTACTTCTTAGATAATCATGGCCATGACATCTCCCCTGTGTGGTTATGGACTGTATACACGTCATCATTCTCTCTTTCCTATCAGGACGAGCCATTTACAGAGTGGAAGTCATGCCTAAGTGATAAGTTGTTTTCACATCGTTATTTCTAGACAAAAAACAATTTTCCCCATAGTAAAACTAGAGAGCTGCTACGACCACCTGTAGCAGCTGGTATGGGGTGTAGCAACAAGGGAGATTATGGTTTCCTCTGGTTGTTCCCCTAATACAAAAGACAGAGACCTGCTATAACCACCCGTAGCAGGAGGGTGAGGAAGATTGCTTTTGTTTCCTTATTTAGATTGATTCTCCTTTATTGTGGCTCTTATACAATATTTTATTTGATACAAATTTGATGTATTAGTCATTGAACCAAGGATTTTGTGCAATTTATACTTTTTTTCTATAAAACTGATAGCCTGTTGTGAGTATGGATCCAACTTTTATTCTAGAAAGTTTCTACGTATATTTTATTTTATTTTTCTTTGTAGTCAAGTCTCCAAGGAAGCAAGATTGGATCATAACTTAATCTAAAACTAGATTTTCTTATTCATTCTTCTTAAATTGTCCATCTATTATAATTGCTTGATATGAATCTGATGTCGAATATTGATTTGATTATGTTTGCTCTCAACATGAGTGAGTAGTCCATTAGGTACTATGGGTTATGAGAATTATATTATGACCTATTGTAAGATCCTTCACTATCAATTACCTGAATTTTAGTTTAAAATTATTTTATAATCTAAGTTCATGCATTCTAACTTTGTTACGAAAGTAAGGTGTTCTCCGGTATCGATTGGAGTCTGAAAGATATGTGTCGATACCGAAGCGCATATTTTTAAAATACTGAGTCCAAAACAGATAAAGCGCTTGGATGAATTTGAGAAAAATATATAGTTGATAAAAAGCAACAAATCATCGACGAACAATCTAGCCGTACTAAAGAAGACACATTATTCGTTGTCAATAGGGCAATGCGTTGGTGAAAGCAGCTATTGTCCATATTTATCTATTTTCTATAATTTATACAAAATTCTCGTAATAGAAGTGACATGGATCATGCAATTGTATTAGAGTAAGAACCATAACCCTATGTCTTATTTACCTCAATTGGAATTTAAGTAACTTTTATAAATAATCTATTTTTATTTTAAGTACTTTTTCATTTAAGTTGTTTTACCAAAATCCATATTTTCAATTTCTCTAGATATACACCGATAGGACGTAATTTAGTACTTAAGCTATTGGTCTCTGTGGTTCGATATCTTTTACTACTTCGCACAACCGTGTACTTGCGGATGCATCACTAAGCACCACACCTCATGTGGGTGCCAAACAGCGAAAGGTCCTTTTATTGCCCATGCGAGTCTTTTACAAATATATCATTACATGGTCCCTCAAGCACGAGGACTTGTAAAGGTAAAAGTGATTAAGTCCCTTCTCCTTATAGTTTAAATCATTCATTCCTTCTATGCGAGTCCCTTAGTTATGGGTGAGTCCCCCAGTTATGAAATAGTCATTTCATTAAGAGTAAGTCCTTCCATTAGGGACGATCCTCTCCATTATGGATGAGTCCCTCAGTTTGGGGATAATCCCTTAATTAAGGGTGAGTCATCAAGACCCTTTCAGGTGTCTCCTGCGTAACTTGTGTGTTAGCTGAAGGATATCAAACATCAGTCAATCATCTTTTAAAGACGTTAAAACATAATTTAGTTATGGAAACTTGATCGTTTATTGGTAAAGAAACATGTGTATTATATAATATTGGTCATGAAGGTTTTACTAGGGAAACACAATTTAGTTTTTTATGCGTGTCCTTGACGTGTGAAACCCTTTTACTTCTTGCAACAATTACGCTGCCAAGTAAGTATGTTGTTTGTGCTCCCGGGTTTTCCTTATAAAGGGCTCTAATTTTCTTTTCAGAATGATATTTTCCTTTCCCTTTTTTTATAGAATTTTCACTGTTTACCTAGAGGAATTTCATAAGTGTGGTAACGTTTTTTTTGTATAAAATCATTTGCTTTAATAAAAATTCCCATTCTAGATTTCCATAAGTTAAAGCTTTCACCATCAAGCAATGGAGGTGTATTCATGAAAATACCTTTGTCTAAAATAGAAGTGTTTGCAATTATCATTCTACCTCTTGAGACAATTAGTCTTATAATAAAAGTTAGGCTTTGATGTCACTTGCTAGACAAGTGACTCCAAACACAACACATGAGGGGGGTGAATTGCGTGGCTTTTAAAAATGATGTCCAATTAAAAATTCTTTGGTAAAAGAATTTTTTTAAAATATTTTTGTAACTTGAGTTAAAAGTGAGTGGAATAATAAATTAATAGAAAGAAATCAGAGTGAATAAGAGTTGAAAAGACAATTGTTAACTAGGATTTTTGATAGGGTTAAAATCTCAGCATAATGAGAAGACTTAGAAAAGTTGGAAGTCTAAAAGAGAACTTTGACACATAATTTCCAGTTGAGGAAGTTGAAATTCTAGGTGTAAGATAAGGACTAGGACTTAGTAGTTTTTTTGAAAAGGGATTTTCGTCTAACATTTCGACGACAATATTATTCATGTTTTCAACGCCGTTAATAAGAAAGACACGTCAACCAACAATGGTTAGCGCGAAGAAATATTTTAAAAACAAGTAACTACTTTTCAGTCTTATCCAAAGGGACACATGGAAGATATTTAAGTGATGAAAAGGAGAACATTACAAGCAGTTATTCTATATTTAGTATAAATAGGAGTTCTAGTGTTAGGATTCAGAGTGTTGTGTTGAATTCACTATAAAACTCTCAAAACTCAAAGTATCTAGTGTAGCAAGAAACAAGTTTACTTGAGCAAAACTTATGATTCTAAACATCATTTCAATTAAATGCAAAGTATTTTATTTTAATCTACTTTATTTGCAGTCTTGATTTCATTCCTCCGTTAATTTCTAGTCACTTTACATTACCTTTTTACAAACTTTTTACCCTTTCATCATTGTCGAAATTCTTTACTTTTCTAGACAATCTACCTTTTTACACTACGTTACTTAAAGTTTCGACTAAGCTTAAATCCTTTACTTTTCTACATAAAACTTTATAAAACTTTTAGCACCATGTCCTAGGATTATCTGGTCGATCTTACAAGTAACCTTTAATAAAAGACTAGCGCTTGTTTACTAAATTTCACAATAAATAAATTTGCACACCCAGTGGGACTTGTGCTAAACTTTTAATCTAATGTAGATTTTTACATTTTTCTTTTATAAAGTGTTATGCATACATGGAGTGTTCTGAATATTTTTATGCATTTAAGAAGTGGAAAATATTTACCAAAATGACGTGTACTTCTATGGATAATTCTAATTCACAGAATAATCCCCAAAATGTAGTAGAACAACTAGCCGGATCGACAATTGTTTCAACATCTGTTAGAACAACCACTCATGTGGTATCGTCAACATCAATTGCACCAATACTATCGCAGGGGATAATATACTCCCACTGCAGGAAGGGAATTCCCTTTGTAACCCTACAATTGCAAGACCTCTGTTTGGTTTTCCATTGCCAGTGAATAATAACGAGTACCCTTATGACAGACCAACATCGATGATGACTGGACTTGACACTAACGTGTCGACATTTAGTGATAATGCAATGGCCACTAGACCATCATATAATCTCTATAATGCCTCTTCTTTGACCATAAAAAATACAGTTTGACCAGGAGGAATAGGTTATACCCCTTAAGTGACACAATCATTAAATATGACGTCTATGATGGCTATAAGGTAACATGTGGATGAAAGTAATCTTGAAATGGTTAACACATTGACCCAACAAATGGGTAAAATATTCAATCCTTTTGATTACAAATACTTACAAAACAGATGATTTGTTGGCCAATTAAATGATTTGAATAGCCGACTTTTTCAAATGAAGGCAAGTCGAAAGGCCTGAAAGTGGGATGGTCCAGGTAAACTTATGCCAACATCCATGTTTTCGATCATTAGAACCTACCCCAAATAGGGAGTAAAAAAATACATAGGTCAACATAATCCTAGACCTGTAATGGTCCAAATAAATCAGGATGCTGACCAAGTGCTGCAAAATGTTCAACAAAATAACTTTGTGCGGTATAACAACATAGCTAATGTGGTCGAACAAATTTTGGCCCAAAATAACCTTAATATGGGTCTCCATAGACCCAATTTCATATCCCCTTTGTCATAATACGTTCGAAAAACAAAACTCCCTAGGGTCTGGAAGGTGCCCAAATTTACCAAGTTCGCCGATGACATTACTGAGTCTACGGCCGAACAAGTCGATAGGTATCAGACTGAGGCTAGCGACATTGCAAATAATGAGAATTTGAAAATGAAGTATTTTCCAAATTCTCTAACGAAAAACACTTTCACTTGGTTTACCATACTCCCTCCACACTCCATACAAACTTTAAGTCAATTAGAGAGATTGTTCTATGAATAATTCTACATAGGCCATTCGAAAATAAGCCTTATGAAGTTGGCTAGTGTTAGGCGAAAAGTCTATGAGTCAATTGATTATTACTTGAACGGGTTCAAACTTATTAAAGCAAAGTGATTTAAACAAGTCCCTGAACACGAGTTAGTCGAAATGGATGTAGGAGGCCTAGAATATTCCATTAGGAAGAAACTAGACACTCAGTACCTTAGGGACATGGCACAATTGACAGATAGGGTTCGCTAGGTCAAACGCTTGAAAGCTGAAAAATCTAGAACAAATAAGTACCATAAAAAAAGAAAAGCTCGCATGTATGGAGACAAATGAGTATCTCTCATACATAGGCGACAAGTATGTCGAAGTGAGTGAGGTGAATATGGCAGAACTTAAGCCAGTACCTCTGTACGTGTGTAAATTGCAAAAACCATCAAACTAGAAGAATCCTGTCGAACCTAGAAAGAATGATAAATTTTTCACAAAAGACACACTTTTGATATAACTAAATGTGACAAAATATTTGATTTATTAGTTACTGATGTGTAGATTACAGTGCCTCCGGACCTAAACACTCCCCCTTTAGAACAAATAAAAAAGAGAGGTTTTAATAAGTACCAAAATGTTTTAGGTCATAAAACTTCTCAATGTGTGCTTTTCAGGGATTTGGTTCAGAAAGCACTAAAAGAAGGAAGGTTGCAGTTTGGTGAGAAGCCAAAAGCTTGAATGCAAGTGGATGTTGATCCATTCCAGATTGAAGAGGCACACTATGTTGAGCCTGCCGAGATCCTCATGGTGGAAGCTACTGATGGCTTCAACATGGATGTCGAAATAGATGAAAAGATTCCTATAGTTCTTGATGAAGAAATGCAATTGGTATACCCTTAGAATGAAGAGGGACTAATTGACTTCTCGTAGAGATGCAAGCTCAAAGACTCTAAAACGATGATATGCCCTGTGTGTAGCGTAGTTTTTGACGAGGAGGCAGGAAAGAAGCTTGAAGACACCAGAATATGTGATCTCGGGAAGAGAAAAGGAGGAAGTTCAAATGCTAGGTTCACTTTCGAAAAATGAGGTGTTCATCACAGAAACGAAGAATATCGTAGGTAGTTTAGACAACCTCATCAAAGGACTTATCGTCCTTCTACTAATGTACCCCAAGGAAAGTGGGTAAAACCTCTCAACCATAGGGGATCAAATCAACCAAAATGGAAAATGGTCGACCCAAAGATAAGTTTTCCAAACTAGAAAAATCCTAACGTGTCGAAGGGTCATCGACATATCCTTCAGAACTATAAGGGATAAAACCCTATGACACAAACACAATGGAGGCGTCATCAAAGAAAGAAAAAGGCTGAGCGTGAATCCTTTGGGTCGTAGTATGAAGCCTCTGGGCCAAAGCGTGATGTATTTGGCACAAACACTTGGAATAAACCTTTTACAAGGAGATTGAGTGAAAAAGATAAGAAAATTGTTGATCACAAATTATCCTTGAAAGTGGCATGCCTGGGAAATGATGGTGCTAAGGCAAGGGTAGAATCCCCTGAGTACACTCCTTAACATGATGAAAAATCTCTTGAGTATACTCCTCAACCAAAGGAAAAGTCCCCTGAATATGCCCCTCATACAGATGACGAAATGGTAGAGGACAACTTTGATAGAGTCTGAAGATGATCTTATAATAAACTACATCATAATCTCAATTCTGCCAGCAGAATATGATCATGTGTCAGAAGTATCAGAGTCATAGGAGGAATATTTACAAGATGATGGGGAAAACCAAAATCCTTTATGTTATTACGTCATGAATAATAGCGTTATCGAGGAACAACAAACCATCTTCGAGAAGACAAATGCTAGGATGATGTATCATTTGAAACCTTTGCTCATAAGGGAAAAGGCAGATAACATGAGTGTCAACAAGGTCTTTATTGATGGAAGAGAGACTGTCAACTTGATGCCGTATTCCTAATTTAAGAAAATAGGGTAGTCAGATGCAAATTTTCAACCTCACAACATGGTCCTATCAAACTAGGAAGGCAAGACCACTCATATTCTGGGAGTGATTCAGGTCAAACTATCATTTGGCACCACAATTAGACCAACATTATTTATGGTAATTACGTCTAATGAAAACTACAATTTATTGCTTAGACGCAAATGGATCCATGGAACTGATGTAGTGCCTTGCACCTTGAACCAAAGGATTTCCATATGGTGCTAAGATGGCATAGTAGAGAACATTGAGGCCGACCAAAGCTATTATATGGACGAAGTCAACAAGGTTGGCAAGAAACACTTTGACAGAAACTTGGCCAAGATCCTGCCATGTTATGCAGCATAGGATGTTTACACTCCTCATAAAGATACTACATATTTTCTAAACCTCCATCCCAATCATGGTTTCATTTGGGATAATGAAGACTCATGGGACTATACTATCGAAGAGGGAGGTGTCGCACCCACTGGGTGAACCATGGTAGATAATAATGACTATTGAGTTAAACTCACTGGCTCGAATTTTAACTTATATGGCCTAAAATAGACTACACTCTGCATTTAAGACTGGAGCATTGCAAAATATGGCTCTTGAAGCCATTGTAAAAAATTCTGATAATTTTGGAGATGGCCTTTTCGGCCAAGCAACAACTTTAGAAAGTATGAGGCTTTACTGTATTTACGACAAGCCTTTGGGGTTTGAAAAAGAACCGCTTGATTCTACAAAGAAGATGTAGGCCCAAGATCCCTTGGAGGAAATAGATCTGGGTGATGGGTCGATAAAAAGACTAACCTACATCAGTGCTAAAGTCAAACCAAGCCTTAAGAAAAAGGTGGTCGAATTACTTAAAGAGTTCAAATATTGTTTCGCCTGGGATTAAAACGAGATGCCGAGACTGAGTCGAAGCATAATGGAGTTAAATCCACCAGTTATATCTAGTAAGAAGTTGGTGAAGCAACTACCAAGAAGGTTTGCACCATAAATTATGTCGAAGATCAAAGAGGAGATCGAAAGGATGCTCAGAAGTAATTTTATTTGAACGACCATGCATGTTGAATGGTTAACAAATATTGTGCCTGTTATAAAGAAAAATGGAACTCTTAGAGTATGTATAGATTTCAGAGATCTGAATAATACTACACCTAAATATGAGTACTCAATGTCGGTGGTAGAAATGTTAGTACATTCAGCCACATGTTTTGAATATCTAAGCATGCTAGATGGATATTCTATGTACAACCAGATTTTTATAGCTGAAGAAGACGTATCTAAAATGGAGTTTTGATGCCCTTTGGGTTAAAAAATGCTAGGGGCAACCTATTAGATAGATATGAATTCGATGTTCCATGACTTCATCGAAACATTCATGCAAGTCTACATTGATGACATAGTCATAAAATCCTCATCAGAAAATGGTCACTTGGGCATCTTTGACAACCCTTTGAGAGGATGAGGAAATATGGATTAAAAATGAAACCGTTAAAGTTTGCTTATTGTGTCTATGCAAGAGATTTCTTGTGACTCTTGGTGCATAAAAGGGCATAGAGATCAATCAAAACAAAACAAAACAAAAGTGATCTTAGATATCAAGCCTCCTTCGACAAAGAAGCAACTCCATTATTTGTTGGGAAAATAACTTATTGAGAAGATTCATCTCCAATTTAAGTGGCAAGACTCGGGATTTCTCGCCATTACTACAACTCAGGAAAGAAAGTGGTTTTATATGGGGGAGAGAACAATAAGAGGCTTTCAACAAAATCAAAAACTATCTGATGAAGCCTTCTATTTTGTTACCTCTAAGTAGAAATAAGAATATGAAATGTATAAAGCTGCATCAGATTCGATCATAGGAAATATGTTAGTCCATAAGGATGAAAATGGCGTTGAAAGAGCCATTTTTCACCTCAGTCGAATCCTGATTGATGCAGAAACTAGGTATAATGCAATAGAAAAGTTATGTTTGTGTCTATACTTTTCATGTACAAAACTTAAGCATTATATAAAGCATGATAATGTTTATGTGTATTTTCATTTCGATGTGATCAAGCACGTGTTGTCAAAACCTATACTTTATAGTCGAATAGGAAAATAGACTTTAGCACTCCCTGAATAGTCACTAACTTATTGTCCTTTGAAAGCAATAAAAGGCCAGATTGTCACAGACCTCATTGTTAACCACTCAGTGGTAGAAGCAATAGAAATTTATGTAGAGACTATGCCTTAGAAATTATACTCGGACGGGTTTAGGCATAAATATGGAACTGGAGTTGGAGTGTTTATAATTTCTCTAGAGGATATACCGACCAAGTTTAAGTTTAGAGTCGAAGGCCTTTGTTTAAACAATGAGGCTGAGTATGAAGCCTTGATAACGAGACTTCAGATTTTGTTGGACTTGGGGGCAAGATACATTGAAATTAAAGGTGACTCAGAGTTGGTTGTTAGACTACTAAAAAAAGAATATAGGTTCATCAAATAAAATTTGAGGATGTACTTTGTCATAGCCAATTCCTTGTTGAAACATTTTGATCACGTCTCTATAGACAATGTCCCTCAACTGGAGAATCAAGAGGCAAATGAGTTAGCCCAGGTTGGGTAAGGCTATAAAATCTCCAAAGAAATATTAGAGGAATTGGTCAAAGTTAAAAATTAGTTTATCTCAGTCGACAACTCTTCTAAGACATTGTCAATGTCAAAACTAGGGGGGGGAGACAAAGATAAGATATTATCAAACTTAGAAAATTATGATTTTTTTTGAAAATTTTGAAGCCTTCAAAGTTTTGGCCATTGACCTAATGTTAGACAATGACTGGAAAAAACCCATTTTCAAATATCTGGGAAATCCAACTGGAGTGACAAATCGAAATATCAAGTACATGGCCTTGAGCTATGTGATTATGAGGAACTAATTGTTCAAGAAATTCTTCTTAAGTGCCTTGTCGAAAGCAAACCATACTTGGAAATTTCTTAGGTGCATAGAGGATCATGTGGCTCTCATCAAGCAGGCCAGCAAATGAAATGGTTGTTATTTAGACTCAGGGTTTACTGACCAACTATGCTGAAAGATTGAATTGATTTTGCCAAAGGCTATCAAGAATGCCAAAGGCATTCAGGTATCCAACATGTGCCTGCAAGTGAGTTAAACTTAATAATGAAACCATAGCCTTTTAGAGGATGGGCCTTAGACATAATAGGTGAAATTAAACATTCATCGTCGAAAGGGCATAGATATATTTTGGTTGGGATAAATTATTTCATTAAGTGGATAGAAGTCATCCCTTTTCCTAACATCGACCAAGAAGAAGTAATTTGTTTCATCTAAAATCATATTATATATACATTTGGAATACCTAAACAATTACCACTGACCAAGGCTTAGTTTTCACAAGTCGAAAGATGGTAGAGTTTTCCTCAGAAATAGGGTTTAAGTTGTTAACTTCAACACCTTATTATGCCCAAGCTAATGGCAAGGGCGAAGCGGCCAACAAAATTGTAGTTAGTTTAATTAAGAAGCACGTAGGTCAAAAGTCAAGAAATTGGCATAGAGCTTTAAATCAAGTACTTTGGGCATGTCAAAACTCCCCTAAGGAGTCAACTAATTTCACACTATTTCGACTCACTTATGGTCATGATGGAGTAACCCCTCTAGAGATATATTTATAATTAGCCAGAATTCAAAGGCAATTTGAAATTCTAACTGAGTATTACTGGGGTATGATGCTGGGTGAGTTGGTTGAATTGGATGAAGAAAGATTGGTTACTTTGGATGTCTTGATACAACAAAAAGAGAGAGTGGATAAAGTTTATAATAATAAAAAAGTCAAATAAAAAAGTTTCGTGTTAGGAGACTTAGTCTGGAAAGTCATTTTGCCCATTGACAAAAAAAAATCGTACCTTGGGCAAATGGTCACCAAATTGGGAAGAACCATTTAGAATCCTGCAAGTATTTACAAATAATGCATATGAGGTCGAAGAATTGACCCCTAAGGTCGATTCCTGCAAATAAATGGTAAGTATTAAAAAAGTTATCGACCTATATTACAGGAAATACATATTAACGCGTAATAGAAAATTTACTTTGAAATAAAAAGGCTAAAAACATTAGCCTGGATGTCGAAATGCCACAAGGGGGTATATTTGAAAATTACAAAAGACTAAATGTCATCCAAAAGACATAATAGGGAAATATAAATACAAGTCTTAAAAGAGGAAAAAGGCCTTGATTTTTTCATATTGAATTTTAGATGCACCAAGTCAATGATCAGTTTGATAGATGGTAGAAGTAAAGCCTCTAACTTTAGCATCCAAATTACTGATGTTTTCAAGATGTTGGACTCCAATTGAGACTTCTGCATCTAGTTGATGTTGACCAGCCTTCCGTAATTCGGTTTTTTCGTGTTCCAATTCTTCCACCTTAAATTGCAACACCTTAATTTCTTTCTTCCATTTCTTAATATCAGCATCCAATGAAGCCACATATTCACCCTCTTTGTGAAGATCGTCTTCCAACTGCTCGGCTCAATTGTTGGATTCATTCACAAAGCTCCATTCTTTTGACCGAATCAGTTCTTTAGGTTTCATATTGGTTTGTGCTTCATGTATTCTCTAGAAGTCAATAATTATTTGGTAGAAGAGAGTACCAAAGGCTACCACAAAGTTGACAACATCATTGGGGGCATCAGACACGTCAAGTTTTTTTAGCAAACAACTTGTATCCATAAACATGAATGAAGTTCTTTTCAAGCATTTCAAACAAGCCAGTTCAACAAGTTTGGTTTTCAGTTGTTGAAGAATTCCATCAACAATCTCCAGTGGAGTGTTTCCTCCAGAAACTATCGAGAGCTTGAACACTTGTTTGTCGAGCTGCCTCTGGTACTCATCATTAGTTTCAGATAGGCTCGTAGGTTGGGTTTCTTCACTTTTGCCAACTCCTCTTTGTAACACCTCAAAATTTGCCCTCCTCTTCTTGGGATTAGCTTAGCATATTGCATTTCATATTTAGGGCATTAGTCATTGCATATTTCATATCATGTGAGAATAATGAAGCCATCCTCCAAAGTCTTCCTCAGAAGATAGAAAGGTTAAGAGATTCAAGCCTGAGGGTCTTATTGAATTGATCACCAACCATCTGAGGGTTTGTGATTCAATTAGGGTTTTCCTAATCCTTCAAAGGTTGAGCATTATCTTGGTTGTAAGAGTATGTCACCATCATGATGTTTATGTCTTCATCCAGGGGTTCATTGTGCATGCTCAGTTTCCTTTAGATTAGGGTTTTGACCTCTGGTCAACCCTAATCAATGACTACTATTCCAACCAGGGATTCTCAAGGAAAAGAGGTATTCTATTGATGATGAAGATCACATGGTTATGTGGAAGAGCTTATTGGAGCTAGGGGTTGATTTCTGAGCCATTTCCTCAGGTGGTAGAGGCTCAAAGTCCCCAGTGCATTTTCAAGTCATCTGGGGCCCATAAAAGTCAATAGAAAGTCAACTGAGGGCTAGGAGGGGGAGAAATGGTTTGAGACATCTCATTCATGTTCAAAAGAGGTTCATTTGTCATTACAAGCACATATCTTGAAGAATTTGAGGCCAGATCAAAAGTTTCCAAAAATGGAAAGTGACCTGTAATTAAAAGTTTCCAAAAATGGAAAGTTTTTGGTTCAAATTCAACTTGATTTTACATCATCAAGGAAGCTTCAAATGAAATTTTTCCAACATGGAAGTTGAAGATCTTTCTCTCCCATTTCCAAAAAGTCCAAGATCATGAATTTATGATGAATGGTTGAAGAGATATGAGCAAATGATCACCAAGTGTGCATGAGACTTCAAAGTGGCATAACTTTTGACTCAAAATTCCAAATGAAGCCACTCTTTTTGCAAAATTCTTGTCTTGGCCTATATTTTCCAAATCCAATATTGCATTGCATGAAATTTAATCATATAATCATTTGCCCATGCATGCTCATTTTGGAGGGAAAATGACAAATTTGAATTTGGTGCATCATATGAACAAAATACCATTGCCATTGTGTTCATTAGGTGATTTTGAGTGAAAATGGATCATTGCATGCTACTATTCACGTCCAAATTAGGCCATGCACCACACTTTTCCAAATTTGCTAAAACACCTCATTCTCGCTAATTACAATTAACCCTTGCTTAATTAATTTTTCAGAGTGATTAACATGGCATATAAATAGTAAATCATAACAGAATTTGGCATAATCACAAGTTCTAGATCTAGAAATTTCTTCTCCCTCCAAAATTTTCTCTCATTGGAATTCAAATTTTCTCCACACAAACACATAATCTCTGCATAGATCCTTCATCATCATGGAGTTTTGAGCTAGATCCATACATTTTTCGTGGAAATTGAGGAAGGTTTGGGACTGTTAAAGAGCATGTGCATGTCAATGGAAAGTTTAAATTAAGCAAGATTCAAGAGGATTCGAGTGTTGTTTTTCATTCAAAGCTTCAAAGCAAGGATACTGGAGAAGGATTGGAGCTTTTGGAGGCTTGAATACGCTGTTTTGGTCACTGCAAGTTCAGGTTGGTGAAAATTCGAACCTCATAATTCTTGATTCTATTGCCATAATCTTGTATATCTTTCATCACTGAGAATTCTGATATAAATTTCATGAAATTTGGATGAAAATTGAGTGAGATATGATGATTTTAAGTTTAGATCTAGAAACTTCTTTGCTTCGATTCAGAAAATATAGTGAGAATTAGGCTTAGGTTTTGTGATATTTGTGATCTACTCGTCGAGACGATTCCAATGATGTATGCCATTTAAAATTCTGAAAAAAAAATGCATGAACAGTAGCAACCACCGTCTTCATGAAGAAGACGGTGGAAACCACCACATTGGCACTGTAGCGTAGTCGGCTAGGGCTTCTGCAACTGAGCGCATGAACGTAGCAGGACCGAGGCTCGATTCTTCCTGAGCGCATTCTTTCATTTTTTTTTGTTTTAATTCTTCACTGCCAAAACGACGTCGTTTTGGACACGCCTTGGCCTCTCTTCGATCCTTGCTGAAGGCGTTTTGGTGATTTTCTATGTTTCAACTTCATTTTCCATTATTCTTCAACATTATTCCATGTTAATTCATGCAACTTGAAAAATTCATAAAAAATTGAAAAAGGATCCAAATAATTCCCAATTTTTTTCTACTTGTTCATGTGAATGTCTAGAATTTTATGGTGTTGATTTTATGATTTTACCATGTCTGGATTTTTAATTGTGTTGAATTGATTGAACATGTATACATTTGGGCCTCATTCATCCTACTGTGAAATGCTCATAAGTGATCCAATTGCCATAAAATTTTACATGATGATTCTTAACATGTTGATTGATTTGTGTGATTTTATTTGGCATTTTTTGCTATTTCCTTCACTGTTTGGGACACATGTACTTTAGGTGTGACAATTTGTGTCACACAATTGGATGTCTTGCTTGTGCATTTTATTTCTAGGTTATTTGAGTTCTATTGATCCTGATTTTTGGTATGGTGATTGTGTTAGACATGTTGTATGCTCATGAAAATTTCCAGAATTGTTTGACTCATTTCTGTTTTGATATGGAATTTTGATCCTTATTATCCATTTGAATGCTTTGAAATTGTCTTTGCCTTCTCATGCTCATGAAATAACTTTGCGTATTGATTTTGATTTGGTCCTTTTTAGGACATGTTCATGATTGTTTAAATGTGATTCATGTTGAGTTTTAGCTTCTGTTTTGGCTTTTTACTTCACCTTTGACCCTAGCCTTTGAGCTAGTGGTTTGAACTCACAATTTGAGCTTTGAATTTCAGGAGCAAGCATTCATCTACATGGTTGATGTTGCCTCATCATTTGAGCTTTGTTATTTGCTTTGTTTGTTAAACTTTGCTGTTTTGTAGGTCTTTTGGATGATGAATCAATTTAGTTTGCTTGCATCTTATGCCTTGCATTGATGTTGTCTGATGATTGGTTGTCTCACTGTTGGACTTTCTGTTTGATTTGTCTGAACATAGTACTGATTGTTTAGCTCTTCTTACAGGTACTTTAGCCGCTTTAACTCATTGTTTGAGTTGCTTTGCTTGTGGTTGGCATACCACTTAGGTAACTTCCTATTCTCCATGTAGTCTGGAAGACCTGTCATGTTATGTTGGCAGGCACCTGTCTGAAGCCCTCCTTAAGAGGCAATGTTTGTGCTTGTTTATCTTTGTGCCTTATACATATAAAGACCTCCTAAGTGAAGAGGCATTGGCAGATAGAAGGGATGTGCAATCCATCCCATGCTATTCAGTTGAGTCATTCATCTTGCTCGCACTACGTGCTGATGCATTTTGAATAAACACCCAAGCTCCTTGTATATAGAGTCAGTCATTGTGGAGTAGAGTCCCCCATTCTGGACTCCCACACTTTCATTGATTGAAGCTCACCCAGGCCCGGGTTAAGAGCTATGAGGTCTTACCCTCATTACCATTTCATCTGCTCACCCTAACTCTCAATGTTAGAGGTTGAGAGCCTGACCACCCATTCCAGTATTTGGCTTGTTTGTCAAGGTCGATATGACCCCTTGACTAAAGCCCAACCTTGCTTGAGCCACTTGTTTGGGTATAGTGTGTGCTGATTGCTTTTGATGTTTATCTGTTTTGCTTCTCATCTCCTTTCTGTAGGAGTCGTATGATCAACTTTCAAGGAAGTTGAATGTACGTAGAGATAGACTTGAGTTGACTCACTACCTGTGTGAGTCAAACTCTGGTTAGAAACCTCGACCTAGGACTATTGTGGATTGCATGACAACTTTTTAGGCTCGAGTCAGTCTCCCTATTAGTTTGTTATTTCCCGGTCTCTGGTTAGGAGAAAGTTTCTCCCCTGTTAAGGGGAACTACGTCGCCCTGATCCTCATACCAGATGAGGTACGTAGGCAGGAGATCGTGCGAGGTCTCTCCGGGCAACCTTTTCTTTGTTGTGTGTGTTTGCCTGACAGCTATTAGGCTCGAGTTCCAGACTCCCTATTAGCTTGTCTGTTTGATAACCTTTTTGTGTGTGTTAGGAGTCTGATGTAAGCCCAACGATTGGCATTCGGTTTCCTATTTGTGGCGTGCTTGGAGTCTGATGTAAGCCCAGCCATTGGCATTCGGCTTCCTGTTGGTGTTTGTTGTTTGGAGTCTGATATAAGCCCAGCGATTGGCATTCGGTTTCCTGTTAGTGTTTCTTTTGTTCGGAGTCGGACGTAAGACCAGCCATTGGCCGTCTGTTTCCATTTGCGAGTTTCTTTTGACGTCTCAGCGTCTTTGCGTGTGTTTTGTTTCGGCGTGCGTTAGCCGAACTACGGTAGCTCTGATTCTCATTCCAGATGAGATACGTAGGCATATGATGCGATATCTTAGCGAGCCCGTTCCCCATTTCCCCGAACTACGTCGACTCTGATGTTTGTTTCTGACAAACTACGTAGGCCCAGGATGAGACATCCTGCCGAGTCACCTTCCTCTGTCTTCTTTCATCTGTTTATTCCAGTGTGTGTGCATTCTTTTTGAGCAGTTATTTAGCAACCTTATTCTATTCTCTTGAGCGTGGATCCCGTCGAGTATGACGGAGGTGAGGGGTGCTAATACCTTCCCCTTGCGTAACCGACTCCCGTACCTTGTAATCTCCGGTCGTAAGACCATTTCCTTTCCAGGTTTACTTCGAGCGTTTCCTTTCCCTCCTTTGGGATAAATAACGCATGGTGGCGGCTCTGTTTGTTTGTTTTCTCCCGCCGGTTGTTTTTCGCGTTGCGACAGCTGGCGACTCTACTGGGGACAAGAGAAGTTGACCTCTTGCTGGTCCGTCTTCCCTAAGCGAGTCAATCCTAGCGCTCTCTAGGATAGTTTTGGTTGCTTTTATTGCTTTATTTATTGCATTTATGATTATTATGTTGTGTATATATTTGCATATGTGTTTGCATGCATCATATTATCATTGTGCTGGATTCTGTACAGGTTGGTTCCTCTGATTTGGGGTGGGTGTTCTGAGTGGGGCTAAAACCCAGGCCCGAGTATACACCTAGGATTAGTGTGGTCTCACGTTTCCTCACATGTTGGATCAGCATGTTGTTGCGACATGACATACCACAAGCCGGACGAGGTTCTTCTGAGAGAGCTCTTCCGGGTGGAGTATTCCATTTTGGTTGGGTTATCTCTTTAGAGCTGTTGACTTCGGTGACCGATCTTTCCCGGATCTTTGGTTTAGACGATGTTATGAGAGCTGCAACGGCACACCCGAAAGGGCAAACCCGTTGAGTATCTTGCCCGATTGTCGAAACCATTATCCGGCTTAGGATGACCTGATTAGAATTCACCTTGAGGGGAGGGTTGATTTCTACAGATGCATGTTCTGATGGTGACTTTGGTTCAGTCGGATTATGGATATTTATTCTTGAGACGCCAGAATTCTGTCCGTGGTATTTATCAGTGGGAATCCGTTTATTTCAGGATTCCCTGGGTTGGTACAGATGATTTTGTGGTTATCAGAGCAGTGGTTTTCCAATGATGATGGTGGTATATCCTTCAGTTCCGTTTATTTCGGAACTCCCGAGTTGGATTTGTGGTTATTCAGTCCCTCAGATGGTTGTGATCAGTTCAGAGACCAGGGCTTCCGTGCAGTGGATGTTCAGATGACTTGGAGGATGGCACAGTGCATTGCATTCATGCATCAGCATCATTCGCATTTTGCATTTATTCGCATCTAACGCATGTTTATCCATATGCAGGGGACATTCTTGATTGAGATCCTGGTTGAGAGATTTCTTTGTTCTAGACATGAGGACCGGCTTGAAAAATGACGTCGTCTACAGTTTCTTCAATCCAGAGATTGATGTGTTAAAGGATATGATAGCATTGATTACACCTGACCATGTGGGGATGTTCCGTGAGACTTACGGGGGTATTCTGAAGTTGGTTTTCAGGCTTGCAAATGATGATAGGAGCGCCATCCATACTTTTCTCCAGTTTTATGACCCTGGCTTGAGATGCTTCGTTTTCCCGGATTACCTGTTGGGGCCTTTGATGGAAGACTATGCCAGTATCCTGGGTATTCAGATCAGAGATCAGATTCCATTCTATGTCACTAAGGATGAACCTGATGTTGCTGAGATTTCTCGTGCTCTTTATTTGAGCTCAGAGGTGACTAAGGGGGGTTTGAAGGAGAAGGGAAAGTTGCCTGGTTTTCATTTGAGTTTCTTGGAGGCTAAAGCCAAGGAGCATGTTGTTTTGGGGGATTGGAAGACCGTCTGTGCTTTGATTGCTGTAAGCGTTTATGGAATCATCATGTTCCCTAACCAGAAGAACTTTGTGGACATTAATGCCATCTGGGTGTTTGTGTAGAGGAATCCTATTCCCACCTTGGTTGGGGATGTCTATTACTCGGTCCATAATCGGAACGAGAAGCAGCGAGGATGTTTGATCAGATGTTGTGCTCCACTGTTGTACAAATGGTTCATGGGGTATTTGCCTTCCAGAGGTGCCTTTGCTTTTGTTCTTCTTGACCATACGGTAAATTGGGCGACCAAGTTGATGGGTTTGCGAGCCAAGGACATAGCTTGGACTCACAACGGTGTGGTTGGGCGAGACTTCATTTACAGTTGTGGGAGCTTTCCCAATGTGCCTCTCATAGGAGTTCAAGGTTGCATTAATTACAACCCGACGCTTCTTAGGAGACAAATGGGGTTTGCCATGGAGGTTCCTCCTCTCGAGTGTGAGATTCAGGAGTCTTTCTACTTCCCAGCTGAGGGTAATCCGTCACAGTTGAGGCAGGTGTCTGGGGCATGGCGCAATATTCAGAGGAAGGGCAAGGTTCCTTTTGGTAAGGTTAATAGCAGGTCTTTTCCTCCATTTGATGATTGGCTTAGGAAGAGGATTAAGCTCACGCATTTACCATTCCCTGGGGGTGATCCTTGGTGTCCTTTGATTGAGGGGCCACGTTCTTCTGTCAGCATGGAAGAGTTCCTTGAGATGAAGAAAGCCAGAGATCAGTTGCGAGCAGAGAAGACTGAATTGGAGATGAGTGTTGCTAGGATTCAGATGGCTAATCAGGAAATCAAAGGGAGAATAGAAGATCAGGATAAGAGGCATGCCTTGGAGGTGAAGCGCTTTGAGATAGACACTGCTTATTACCGCAAGATTAGCCAAGCATTGGAGTCATCAACGAAGGAGCACCACATTACCAAGGAGAAGTTAGCTAGAGCTTTGAGGGTCATCGAGGATGAGAAGAGGAGGCAGGTCCTTGTGAAGACTCAGAGGGAAGCCAGAGTCAAAGTCCTTATCGCCGAGTGGGAAGCAAAGCTGAAGGTCAAGGAAGAAGAGAACACAAAGATTATTGCTGAGAGAGATCATTATCTTGCTGAGAGGGATCATTATTTCCATCAGATGAAGATTCACCAGAAGGAAGTGGGGAGATTGCAGTAGGAGAACACTGAGCTCAGGTTCGCCGTGAAGTTTACCAGGATGGTTGATGATGCAGAGCCTTCTGTGGGACCTTCTTCGGTGTAGATTTTTGTTGTTATTATGTGTGGATTATCGTCAGGCCTGTTGACGGAATTCACTTGCTTGTATTTTATTTCTGATTCTGGAGGATTGTAATTTGATTTGTATCAGACTTGATGTATGACTCTTGCACGTGTAGTGCACTTTTGAGATACAATGGTTATTATCATTCAGTGATTGATCTTCAAGCTTTATTCGCTTTCCTGTATGCACTCACATAGCACACACATGGTTGGGTGATATCTTTGCTAAATTATAATTCTCTGCTCTGTATGGCAAAACCAGATGATTGATGTCAGAATATTGCTGCCGAATTATTATTTGTCTCGATGAAACCAGGATCGAAAGACAGAGTGTTCCTCATATGGATAGACATTGCATTCATGCGTGAGTCATAATAACCTGTCTTCTATTTTGAAGGTGTCAGTTTCTAACATGTTTGATTGACTCAGGAATGATGAATCCGCCCAACGCCGACATTCTTGAATTGAAAGAGATGATGGGAGAGTTGATCAGTGCTATGCAAGGGTTCGCCTTGGGGCAGAAAGCAATCTCCGAGAGGTTGGAGAGAATTGAAAGTTGGCTGAGAATGTGGAAGGTACAGGGAAACGCTCCGTCGTCTGAAGTAAGGAAGTCCTTTGGCGATGGTCAGCGCGAGAAGGAGGTTGAATCAAGTGATGTGTCTGCCCAAAAGGGACGCGGTAGGGATCGTTATCACCCGTATGCTGCTACAGTAACGATTCCTGCTGGTAATCAATCTGTACGACAGCAACAACAACCACCTCAACAGAAAACACAGAGAGCTGGGTGCCAAGCGAGAAGAAGGATGACTGATCGTTAGTTTGATAAGCCACCCATGGCGTATGCTCTTCTGTTGAAGAGGTTGAAGGATCTTGGATTGGTGCAGCCAAGGATGTTGGCTCCGTTGAGACCTGACCAAAGGCCTGCCAATTATGATGAGAACGCCAAGTGCGAATTCCACTCTGGTGCCCCTGGACACAATGTGGAGAACTGTAAAGCTTTTAAGCATGTTGTCCAGGACCTGGTGGATTCTAAGGCCATCAGTTTTGCGCAATCTCCAAACGTTAATGCTAATCCCATGCCTGCGCATGGTCAGATGGGGGTGAATGCAATTTCTGAGGATAGGAGGACGATTGAGCTGATGAATCTAGATCAGGTGAGAACTTCATTGGCTGAGGTCAGGACACAACTGTTGAAGAATGGGGTTTTTCCGGGTTGTGATAATTGGTGTACGGATGTCGCCACAGATGGGTGTGCAATGATGAGGGAAATGATTCAGAGGATGACGAAGGCGGAAGTGGACGGTGAACTATTTGGGACACCCTGTCAGGCTTTTGAAACCGTCAAGATGAAGAATGCCATCTTTGCTGGAGAAGATAAAAGGTCGTCCATTTCTTCTTACAAACAGGCCATGGAAGTGGTGAAGAATGGAAAAGCCCAAGGCTGGGGAAGAATGGTAGACATTACGGTGAAAGCAGATAGATTCGGGGTTGGCTATCAGCCGGGCCAAGACTCGTTTGGGCAAAACAGAGGACGTCGTCAACCGTTCACGTTCATCAGTGCTGGAATGCTGGATCCCGGTCACGCCTGTGCGGTGGGTGAAGAGATTGACAGTGACTGCGAGATTGACTCGTGGATAAAATCGTGCGTACCAGGGAACTGGAAGACCTCAAAGATCATCACTGTCACTCATCGTGAAGAGTAATATTTCCGTTTTTCAATTCTGTTTGCATGAAAGCCATACGTTTTGCCCGAAACGTAATGGTCCATTGTAAGGGCCACCTCATGTGTTTCATTGTGCAACATTTTGCATCATTAATAAATGGATGTTTTTCACATTAAAAGCGGCGTTCCCTGTTTTTCATTTATTTTTGCAGTTTTAAACAAAAATAAAAATGGCAATGTTTATTTTCATTTTTCCTTCCTTTTGATTGGCTTCGTTCCGACTTTTGTATTCTCCGGATCTCATTGATAACGATCCTGTTACACCCTCGTATGACTTCGACAATCCGATCTATCATGCCGAAGAAGAAGGCGAAGAAGATTGTGAACTGTCGGAGGAATTAGCCAGATTGTTAAAACAAGAGGAGAAGGTGATTCAACCGCATGAGGAGCAAGTTGAGATTGTGAATCTGGGTACCGACGAGGTCAGGAAGGAAGTGAAAGTTGGGGCCGCTTTGGAGGCGAATGTCAAGAGCATAATGGTAGCCTTGTTGAAAGAGTATGTCGATATCTTCTCTTGGTCTTATCAAGATATGCCAGGGTTGGATACCGATATTGTTGTGCACAAGCTACCATTGAGAGCAGATTGTCCTCCAGTGAAGCAGAAGTTGCGCAGAACTCGACCCGAGATGGCCATGAAAATCAAAGAAGAGGTGCAAAAGCAGTTGGATGCTGGTTTCCTCGCTGTTACTAATTATCCGCCTTGGGTCGCGAATATTGTGCCGGTGCCGAAGAAGGATGGGAAGGTGAGGATGTGTGTAGACTACTGGGATTTGAACAGAGCTAGCCCGAAAGATGATTTTCCGTTACCTCACATCGATGTGTTGGTGGATAATACAACTCAATTCTCGGTGTTTTCCTTCATGGATGGCTTTTCTGGCTATAATCAAATCAAAATGTCGCCAGATGATATGGAGAAAACAACGTTCATCACATCGTGGGGCACTTTCTGCTATAAGGTGATGCCATTCGGTCTCAAGAACGTCGGTGCCACGTATCAGAGAGCTATGGTGACTTTGTTTCATGATATGATTCATCATGAAATTGAATGCTATGTTGATAACATGATAGCAAAGTCCCAAACAGAAGAGGGGCATTTGGCAGATCTGGCCAAGTTGTTTGACCGGTTGAGACAATTCAAACTGAGGTTGAATTCAAATAAGTGCACGTTCGGAGTGCGGTCCGGTAAGTTGCTGAGGCTTATTGTGAGCGAAAGGGGAATCGAGGTTGATCCTGCTAAAGTAAAAGCAATACAAGAAGTGCCTGAACCGAGAACAGAAAAGGAGGTTTGTGGTTTCTTAGGTAGATTGAACTACATTTCACGGTTCATATCTCATCTAACAGCCACATGTGAACCCATATTCAAGTTGAAAAGAAAAAAGATCCAACAGGTGGAATGATGATTGCCAAGCGGCATTTGAGAAAATAAAAGAATATTTGCAGGAGCCTCCGATTCTGATGCCTCCTGTGGAGGGACGACCGTTAATTCTGTACTTGACGGTCCTCGAGGGGTCTATGGGGTGTGTATTGGGGCAGCATGACGAGTCTGGTCGAAAAGAGCATGCAATTTACCTTAGCAAAAAGTTTACCGACTGTGAAACAAAATATTCACTGCTCGAGAAAATTTGCTGGACTTTGGCATAGGCTGCTCGCTGACTAAGACAGTATATGCTGGTTCATACCACTTTGTGGATTTCCAAGATGGGTCTGATCAAGTATATGTTTGAAAAGCCAGCATTGACCGGACGGGGTGCGAGAAGGCAAATGATTTTGTCTGAATACGATATTCAGTATACCTCTCAGAAAGGCGATAAAGGGGAGTGTATTGTCTGATTACCTCGCCCAACAACCCATTGAGGATTATCAACCGATGAGGTTTGAGTTCCCTGATGAGGACATCGAGGTCCTCAAATCGAAAGATTGTGAGGAACCGATCCCGGAGGAGGGGCCTGACCCTGAATCCGAATGGATTCTGATGTTTGATGGGACCGTTAATGTGAATGGTAGTGGAGTTGGTGCTGTTTTGGTTACGTCGAAAGGATCCCACATTCCTTTTGCTTCCCGGATAACAGTTGAATGCACCAACGATGTGGCTGAATACGAAGTTTGCACGTGTATCAAACCTCGGTGCGTCTACTGGGGCAAAGGCTTTCTCGCTGTGTATGGGATGGAAGCCGTGCTACCGGTTGAGGTTCAAATTCCCTCTTTGAGAGTCCTGATGGACGTGAAATTGCAAGAGGCTGAATGGGTAAGGACTCGGTACGAAGAGTTGAGCCTGATTGAGGAAAAGAGGCTGGCAGCCATTTGTCATGGGCAGTTGTACCAGCAGCGGATGAAGCGTGCTTTTGACCGAAAGGTGCGACCTCGGGTATATCATGTGGGAGATATGGTGTTGAAAAGGATCCTTCCTCCTCAGAACGATCGTAGGGGCAAGTGGACACCCAATTATGAAGGTCCATTCGTGCTCAAGAAGGTTTTCTCTGGCGGAGCCTTGTTATTGACGACCATGGATGGCGAGGATTTTCCATCCCCTATGAATGCGGACGCAGTTAAAAAATACTTCGTATAAGAGACCCGCTGAACGAAAAGAATAAAATAGTCCAGGAAAAAATGGGCATCCCGGCGAACCAAAAAAAATGAAAAAGGTTCGGGCAAAAATTAGGGATAAAAAGGAAAAAACTGTACACCCGGCAATTCGAAAACCCCACAAGGGCGGCTTGGGAAAAAAAAGGGTATCCCGGTGGACTGAAAACCCGAAAGTGCGGTTCAGGCAAAAGAGGGATTGAAACGAACAACTGCGTCTGGCATGATTGTTTGCACTTTGGTTAAGACACCATGGATAATTCTCGGCAGAGATCGGTCGGAAGCGTCTTATTCAGAAGGCAGAAAGCACGGAGAGTCTTGAGGACATATGGGGTGTAACCGAGTTGGAACTCGATGAGATCGCGGGTTCACATTGCCATTAGGATAGATTTTTCCTTTTGTGCGCAATTACCTCTTTTCAGGGATTGCTTCCTTTGTATTGCTCAGTTTTGAGCCACACCTTTTTCAATCAATAAAATGCATATTAATTCAAATAATTTTGTTTTTGTTTTCATTACCGCTTTGATTGCAAAAACATCCGTTTATTTTGATAAAGAATCTTTGCATTTTGATACATGGAGATCCCTTCCAATGCACGTTGATAAGATTGAAAACCTGAAATCTTATTCGGAAGGTAGAGTGACTCAGGTGTTGAAACTTTGGCACGCCTGGGGCACGTTTTTATCTAACGATCTCTTTTGCAGGAGCTGTTAGATATTTTCACTCACTTGTAGGTTGTGAAGTGAAACTTTTGACAAGAGATCCCCGCAGAGTCCAATCAGGGACGAGGAATTGAAGAATGGTGAAAAGACGGTGAGAGACGTGCGACGATCCTTGAGGATTAATCAAGAAGACTCTTCAAAGTCTGAAAAATTGGAAAGTTGATACCAATTTGAGGGGTTCGATCTCCGTAGAGTACGAAGAAGTCAAGAATACAAGGTGATGAATCAGAAAAGTCCCGACGAGTCTGGGAGTTCTCAAAAGTGGAAAGCTGACACTGTGGTTAGATAGTGAATGCCGGTGTTCGACGAGTCGATAGGTGTTTAGTATCAGATATGTCGTATCTCCCCAGCAGGTTCGAGATCGGTGTTTCCTCGACAGCCAGGTCTGAAGGTTGTCGTTTCCCCTATCATGATGGAGCTTGTTAGTTCCCCAGCAAGTCGAAGATTGTTGTTTTCCCCGCAGAGTGCGTTGGTAGCTGTTTCCCCGCGAAGTCCCCAAGCGGATCGGATTCAGTGGAGTTTATCCCTGTTGAAGGTTGTCTTTTCCCCAGCGGCAGTGCTTTTTCCCCAACAGGGTGGAGATTGGAGCGATAGCGAGTTCCTCAATAGAGTGCTTCGAGCTTCCCAGTAGAGTCCCTTGAGGGGGATACTTTTTTAGGCATTCATCATTTAGATAAGCATAGCATATTGCATAGCTAATTGCGTAGCATTTCCATGGTTGTGGAGCATTACGCTGTAAAAAAATCATGCATCAGCATTGCAAGCATAAACTAGTCTCAAGCCATGGTTACCGTTTGAGGATTGGTTTCGCTGGAAGTTAGAAAATGTTACTCTGAGGAACTTAGCATCGTGACGTTGGGTCATCGGTATTCCCCAGTAGTGCGATACTGGAGGAGATTTCTGTCGTGCGAGATGGAAGTTGGAAGATGTTACTCTAAGGAGCTTAGCATCGTGACGTTGGGTCATCGGTATTCCCCAGTAGTGCGATACTGGAGGAGATTTCTGTTGTGCGAGATAGAAGTTAGAAGATGTTACTCTGAGGAGTTTAGCATCATGACGTTAGAGCAACAATGTTCCCCAGTAGTGCGATATTGGAGGAGATTTCTGTCGTGCGAGATGGAAGTTGGAAGGTGTTACTCTGAGGAGTTTAGCATCGTGACGTTGGGTCAACGGTTTCCCCCCAGTTAGTCCCCGGCAAGCGTCTGTCTTGTTTTGACGTATGTAGACGTCATCCTTGCGATACTAGTAAGTGTCGTGTCGATCCCCGTGATGTCTGTGTTCTTTGGTGTCTGTAAACATCATTGTTCGATGTCAGTAAACGTCGATTTCCTTCCCAGTCATTGGTAAATGTCTGGTCGAGTATCCTTTCTTTGGTGTCAGTAAACATCATTGTTCGATGTCAGTAAACGTCGAGTTCCTTCCCAGTCATTGGTAAATGTCTGGTCGAGTATCCTTTCTTTGGTGTCAGTAAACATCATTGTTCGATGTCAGTAAATGTCGATTTCCTTCCCAGTCATTGGTAAATGTCTGGTCGAGTATCTTTTCTTTGGTGTCAGTAAACATCATTGTTCGATGTCAGTAAACGTCGATTTCCTTCCCAGTCATTGGTAAATGTCTGGTCGAGTATCTTTTCTTTGGTGTCAGTAAACATCATTGTTCGATGTCAGTAAACGTCGATTTCCTTCCCAGTCATTGGTAAATGTCTGGTCGAGTATCTTTTCTTTGGTGTCAGTAAACATCATTGTTCGGTGTCAGTAAACGTCGAATTTCTTCCCAGTCATTGGTAAATGTCTGGTCGAATATCCTCTGAGATGTCGCCATCAGAGTGGTGGTTGGTGTTATTTCCGGCATTGCCAACGGAATTAGCATGGAAAATGGAGAACGAGGTTCATGGTTTGGCAGCAAGATTGATATGAAGTTGTCGGGGTTCAAATGCAGTGATCCGGAATCATCCGCGCGAAAGAAAATATTTGTGAGGTTCAAGAAAAAGTAAAAAAAAAAGGAAAAAATCAATCAAGAGGTTTTGAGGTTCAAGAAAAGCAACGAAAAATATGATAATCCCCAGTGGAGCGCAAATTGTTCGTCTGTTCTTGGTATTCAATCACTCTTCACCCTGATCATCTGAAAGCTGAGGCCGTTCATATCGACAGGTTCACAGTGGATTGAATAGGGGCAGCTGTAACACCTCAAAATTTGCCCTCCTCTTCTTGGGATTAGCTTAGCATATTGCATTTCATATTTAAGGCATTAGTCATTGCATATTGCATATCATGTGAGAATAATGAAGCCATCCTCCAAAGTCTTCCCCAGAAGATAGAGAGGTTAAGAGATTCAAGCATGAGGGTCTTATTGAATTGATCACCAACCATCTGAGGGTTTGTGCTTCAATTAGGGTTTTCCTAATCCTTCAAAAGTTGAGCATTATCTTGGTTGTAAGGGTATGTCGCCATCATGATGTTTATGTCGTCATCCAGGGGTTCATTGTGCATGCTCAGTTTCCTTTAGATTAGGGTTTTGACCTCTGGTCAACCCTAATCAATGACTGCTATTCCAACCAGGGATTCTCAAGGAGAAAAGGTATTCTATTGATGATGAAGATCACATGGTTATATGGAAGAGCTTATTGGAGCTAGGGGTTGATTTCTGAGCCATTTCCTCAGGTGGTAGAGGCTCAAAGTCCCCAGTGCATTTTCAAGTCATCTAGGGCCCATAAAAGTCAATAGAAAGTCAACTGAGGGCTAGGAGGGGGAGAAATGGTTTGAGACATCTCATTCATGTTCAAAAGAGGTTCATTTTTCATTACAAGCACATATCTTGAAGAATTTGAGGCCAGATCAAAAGTTTCCAAAAATGGAAAGTGACCTGTAATTAAAAGTTTCCAAAAATGGAAAGTTTTTGGTTCAAATTCAACTTAATTTTACATAATCAAGGAAGCTTCAAATGAAATTTTGTCCAACATGAAAGTTGAAGATCTTTCTCTCCCATTTCCAAAAAGTCCAAGATCATGAATTTATGATGAATGGTTGAAGAGATATGAGCAAATGATCACCAAGTGTGCATGAGACTTCAAAGTGGCATAACTTTTGACTCAAAATTCCAAATGAAGCCACTCTTTTTGAAAAATTCTTGTCTTGACCTATATTTTCCAAATCCAATATTGCATTGCATGAAATTTAATCATATACTCATTTGCCCATGCATGCTCATTTTGGAGGGAAAATGACAAATTTGAATTTGGTGCATCATATGAACAAAATACCATTGCCATTGTGTTAAATAGGTGATTTTGAGTGAAAATGGATCATTGCATGCTACTATTCACGTCCAAATTAGGCCATGCACCACACTTTTCCAAATTTGCTAAAACACCTCATTCTCACTAATTACAATTAACCCTTGCTTAATTAATTTTTCAGAGTGATTAACATGGCATATAAATAGTAAATCATAACAGAATTTGGCATAATCACAAGTTCTAGATCTAGAAATTTCTTCTCCCTCCAAAATTTTCTCTCATTGGAATTCAAATTTTCTCCACACAAACACATAATCTCTGCATAGATGCTTCATCATCATGGAGTTTTGAGCTAGATCCATATATTTTTCGTGGAAATTGAGCAAGGTTTGGGACTGTTCAAGAGCATGTGCATGTCAATGGAAAGTTCAAATTAAGCAAGATTCAAGAGGATTCAAGTGTTGTTTTTCATTCAAAGCTTCAAGGCAAGGATACTGGAGAAGGATTGGAGCTTTTGGAGGCTTGAATACGCTGTTTTGGTCATTGCAAGTTCAGGTTGGTGAAAATTCGAACCTCATAATTCTTGATTCTATTTCCATAATCTTGTAGATCTTTCATCACTGAGAAGTCTGATATAAATTTCATTAAATTTGGATGAAAATTGAGTGAGATATGATGATTTTAAGTTTAGATCTAGAAACTTCTTTGCTTCGATTCAGAAAATATAGTGAGAATTAGGCTTAGGTTTTGTGATATTTGTGATCTACTCGTCGAGACGATTCCAATGATGTATGCCATTTAAAATCCTGAAAAAAAATGCATGAACAGTAGCAACCACCGTATTCATGAAGAAGACGGTGGAAACCACCACATTGGCACTGTAGTGCAGCCGGCTAGGGCTTCTGCAACTGAGCGCATGAACGTAGCAGGACCAAGACTCGATTCTTCCTGAGCGCATTCTTTCATTTTTTTTTGTTTTAATTCTTCACAGCCAAAACGACGTCGTTTTGGACACGCCTTGGCCTCTCTTCGATCCTTGCTGAAAGCGTTTTGGTGATTTTCTATGTTTCAACTTCATTTTCCATTATTCTTCATTATTATTCCATGTTAATTCATGCAACTTTCAAAATTCATAAAAAATTGAAAAAGGATCCAAATAATTCCCAATTTTTTTCTACTTGTTCATGTGAATGTCTAGAATTTTATGGTGTTGATTTTATGATTTTACCATGTCTAGATTTTTAATTGTGTTGAATTGATTGAACATGTATACATTTGGACCATGCCTCATTCATCCTACTGTGAAATGCTCATAAGTGATCCAATTGCCATGAAATTTTACATGATGATTCTTAACATGTTGATGGATTTGTGTGATTTTATTTGGCATTTTTTGCTATTTCCTTCACTGTTTGGGACACATGTACTTTAGGTGTGACAATTTGTATCACACAATTGGATGTCTTGCTTGTGCATTTTATTTCTAGGTCATTTGAGTTCTGTTGATCCTGATTTTTGGCATGGTGATTGTGTTAGACATGTTGTATGCTCATGAAAATTTCCAGAATTGTTTGACTCATTTCTGTTTTGATATGGAATTTTCATCCTTATTGTCCATTTGAATGCTTTGAAATTGTCTTTGCCTTCTCATGCTCATGAAATGACTTTGCTTATTGATTTTGATTTGGTCCTTTTTAGGACATGTTCATGATTGTTTAAATGTGATTCATGTTGAGTTTTAGCTTCTGTTTTGGCTTTTTACTTCACCTTTGACCCTAGCCTTTGAGCTAGTGGTTTGAACTCACAATTTGAGCTTTGAATTTCAGGAGCAAGCATTCATCTACATGGTTGATGTTGCCTCATCATTTGAGCTTTGTTACTTGCTTTGTTTGTTAACCTTTGCTGTTTTGTAGGTCTTTTGGATGATGAATCAATTTAGTTTGCTTGCATCTTATGCCTTGCATTGATGTTGTCTGATGATTGGTTGTCTCACTGTTGGACTTTCTGTTTGATTTGTCTGAACATAGTACTGATTGTTTAGCTCTTCTTACAGGTACTTTAGCCGCTTTAACTCATTGTTTGAGTTGCTTTGCTTGTGGTTGGCATACCACTTAGGTAACTTCCTATTCTCCATGTAGCCTGGAAGACCTGTCATGTTATGTTGGCAGGCACCTGTCTGAAGCCCTCCTTAAGAGGCAATGTTTGTGCTTGTTTATCTTTGTGCCTTGTACATATAAAGACCTCCTAAGTGAAGAGGCATTGGCAGATAGAAGGGATGTGCAATCCATCCCCTGCTATTCAGTTGAGTCATTCATCTTGCTCGCACTACGTGATGATGCATTTTGAATAAACACCCAAGCTCCTTGTATATAGAGTCAGTCATTGTGGAGTAGAGTCCCCCATTCTGGACTCCCACACTTTCATTGATTGAAGCTCACCCAGGCCCGGGTTAAGAGCTATGAGGTCTTACCCTCATTACCATTTCATCTGCTCACCCTAACTCTCAATGTTAGAGGTTAAGAGCCTGACCACCCATTCCAGTATTTGGCTTGTTTGTCAAGGTCGATATGACCCCTTGACTAAAGCCCAACCTTGCTTGAGCCACTTGTTTGCGTATAGTGTGTGCTGATTGCTTTTGATGTTTATCTGTTTTGCTTCTCATCTCCTTTCTGTAGGAGTCGTATGATCAACTTTCAAGGAAGTTGAATGTACGTAGAGATAGACTTGAGTTGACTCACTGCCTGTGTGAGTCAAACTATGGTTAGAAACCTCGACCTAGGACTATTGTGGATTGCATGACAACTTTTTAGGCTCGAGTCAGTCTCCCTATTAGTTTGTTATTTCCCGGTCTCTGGTTAGGAGAAAGTTTCTCCCCTGTTAAGGGGAACTACGTCGCCATGATCCTCATACCAGATGAGGTACATAGGCAGAAGATCGTGCGAGGTCTCTCCTGGCAACCTTTTCTTTTTTTTGTGTGTTTGCCTGACAGCTATTAGGCTCGAGTTCCAGACTCCCTATTAGCTTGTCTGTTTGATAACCTTTTTGTGTGTGTTAGGAGTCTGATGTAAGCCCAGCGATTGGCATTCGGTTTCCTATTTGTGGTGTGCTTGGAGTCTGATGTAAGCCCAGCTATTGGCATTCAGTTTCCTGTTGGTGTTTGTTGTTTGGAGTCTGATATAAGCCCAGCGATTGGCATTCAGTTTCCTGTTAGTGTTTCTTTTGTTCGGAGTCGGACGTAAGACCAGCCATTGGCCGTCTGTTTCCATTTGCGAGTTTCTTTTGACGTCTCAGCATCTTTGCGTGTGTTTTGTTTCGGCGTGCGTTAGCCGAACTACGGTAGCTCTGATTCTCATTCCAGATGAGATACGTAGGCATAGGATGCGATATCTTAGCGAGCCCGTTCCCCATTTCCCCGAACTACGTCGACTCTGATGTTTGTTTCTGACAAACTACGTAGGCCCAGGATGCGACATCCTGCCGAGTCACCTTCCTCCGTCTTCTTTCATCTGTTTATTCCAGTGTGTGTGCATTCTTTTTGAGCAGTTATTTAGCAACCTTATTCTATTCTCTTGAGCGTGGATCCCGTCGAGTACGACGAACGTGAGGGGTGCTAATACCTTCCCCTTGCGTAACCGACTCCCGTACCTTGTAATCTCCGGTCGTAAGACCATTTCCTTTCCAGGTTTACTTCGAGCGTTTCCTTTCCCTCCTTTGGGATAAATAATGCACGGTGGCGGCTCTGTTTGTTTATTTTTTCCCGCCGGTTGTTTTTCGCGTTGCGACACTCTTGAGATAGATATTTATTTGGTGAGGGAATTGGTTTGATGATCAAGGTTTTTGCTGGTTCCTTTTTTACCTCTGGTGCAGTCTTTGCAGTTGGTTGCTCAATGTTTGTAAGAGAGTCAACTTATTTTGAGTTCTTGTGGACATCATTGTTTTGGTTTAGGATGTTATGAGAAGATGTGTCTTTTAGCTCTACTTGCTCAAGAGTTTCGTCTTAAGAAGCATAACCCATGTCCATCTCATTTTTGACTTCGCCATCAAATGTTGAAGATTATGTTTCAGAAGATTGACTTTTATCAGCTAAATCATGAAATGCATCTTGATCTACTTCTGTAGGTTTGTTAACTTCTTCAGTTGTTTATTTGGTTAGAGTAGGATGAATTGAATGAGAGCTGATGGGTTTAAGGTATTGAATTTTTGAAACTTAATGCAGGTTTGGCCAAGAGATTATCCTTCATAAATGAGAGCATTAGTATTTGAATTTTTTTTGAACCAGGAGGAAGTGGTATTTAACAATAAAACTCACTTTGGGAGCATCCTCATCTGGGCTTGAGTTGGAACTTTCAGGACCAGTAGAAACTAGTTTTTGTGCTGTTTGGGTTTCTTTTTCGCCTTTGCCTAAGGTTTCTTTTAAGAGTAGGAGCAACTTTTGGGATATGCACAACCTCTATAGACCCAACCCCATCAATCTTTAGCTTCTTCTTCTTAGTATGAGTCTCAGGCGAAGAATTCTCGACAAGAATATCATGGGTTTCGCCATCAACCTGGATAGTGACAAGAAACTTGCAAACAAAAAAAGTCCAGTAAGATGTATATGGAAAATAATGTAAAGTTCAATTTCAGATATTAGAATAAACCTGTGTATCTTTAATTGGAGTGGCTTCGACCTTGGTCTTTTTTGAGGCCACAACAACATTGGCATCATCTCTTATTCACTTCTTATGTTTGACCGCTGAAAGCATGCAATAACAAATTTGAACAAGGAGCAAAGAAATAAAAGGCTAAGTTGATTTTGATGATCCTTTACTTTCCTCACCTTCATTTATAAGGGATTCAACCCTGACATGCTCTATGTTGACATGAAGGTGTCCTTTGGGCAAACTTTAAACTCTCATTTTTAGTACTTTTAAATCTTCCCCACAAATGAACCACCTAGGAAATGAAGGTGAAAAAGCCAAAGCCATCTCACTGGTAGGTAAAAGGGGAAACTTTGGAGGATAATAGTTCAGTGCAAATGTGTACTTATCCTTCACATAATCAAGGATTTTTAAATAAGAAGTTTTGCCATCATTTTTTCCTTAAGAGTGATTGTTGCTTCACAAATAGTCCAACTAAGATCATTGGGTCATACACAGTTTCAAAGTAACGTTGGTAAGCCTGGATGTCTTTGATGTGTTTGTATCTACCTTTATGAAACTTCTTCTGCAAGGAAGAGAAAAATCATGTTAAATATTGAGACAATGTTGCAACCTTAATAAATTCCTTTCATGATAGGCTCTCCACTAAGTGCCGAATTCTCTGGTTCAATAGAAGGTTGGTTGAAAATAAAACGGTGTAAGTACAACATGTTCAGCAACATGTCGAGCAAGAATCCGAAGGTATTCATCCTCTAAATAGTCAACAGTGCAAAGACAAAGTTCACTCTTGTGATTAAAGAAGGACTTAGGCACAATTTGGCCAACTCAAAATTGGCGTGACACCAAATTGGGATGGTAGCAAAGTATCTTCATGTTTTCTTAGAGGTCCCAAGTCTGGTTGAACGAAGCTTTAGAGTAAGGAAAGCTTCTCATATCTTCTTCGATTTAGCCTCCCGTTCTCTAGTAGAAGGAAATTGTCTAATGAACCATTCAGGCCCATGGGTTCTATTAGCAAAATGAGCCATTAAGGGGGTGAAGTTGTGTCGTTTGGTAAATAGCATGAAGTATTCTGAAAAAGCTTCCTTGTCTGTTCTATGTCCATCAAATGGGGTTATCTAAGCAAGTCGAACGCCTTCAATATGTTTGTTCTTGATCTCTTCAGCAACATCATTGGGTTTTTCAGCATCCAAGGAAGGTTCAAACATGAAATTTAGCCATAACTGGAGCAACCAATAGGGTCCAACCAACATGTTATCTTTAGGTTGAATGTTTTTCAGGAATTTAGTGGCTAAACCTAGGGATTCATGGAGGGATCCTAATATCAGTTGGCTGAGGCAAATATCACGTACTTCATGTAATTGGTTGGCCTGGGTCAAGTATATTTTTTTCCACCTTCAAGGATTAACAGCAGAAGATACATCTCGACAACCATAATGCTAGAAAAACAATGTGTTCTTCATCAGACACTTCGTCAGTATCAGTTTCATGATGGTTTTCAATGTATTTGCAAAATCCGGAATGGTTAGTGTTGAAATTTATGGTATTCTCATCTCTTTCATTGGGATCGAAGCTATCACTAGTTTTGAGAAGGCCAGTAATGGCCACTATGTCAAAAAGGGTGGGAGTAACCATTCCACAAGGAAGTTGGAAGGTATTGGTACTACTCTCCCAGAAATATAATGCTGCGATAAACATGTTTTGGAAATAAAGATGACCAATCCTCGACAGCTGAATTAAATCATAAATTCCCCTAGATTTCAAGGTTTCACCCATTTTTGTTTCGATTTTATTCAACCAAAGTATATAATCCTCATTTAATTTGGGGGAAGGAGCAGAACAAAAAACATGAAGAGTATCAGTCATGTACTCTAGATATATGGATTTCTTAATTCTAACTATGGGTTGTGTTCTGCGATAAGAAGGAAAAACTCCATAGGCTTAACAATATCCATTGTGGGGTCAAACATTTGACCTATAAGTGCATGAGTTTTACCAGCAATAGAGTAATGGATTAATACCTGAGACTTGAAGATACAAAGCTTCTCTTATTGGTTTGGTGGTTCTGGAACGTACTATTGATTCCTAACAAGGATAATAAATTGTAATTCGGTAGCTACATATATAAGAGCCTTGGATTCTTTTGAGGTTTTTATTTTGGACGCCATTATTGAAAGTAATGAATTTTTATGATTGGAGAAAAGAAGTTTTTTAAAAATAATTTTTTGGGTAGCAATGAGCAAAAAAAAGAAGAAGAAATGAAGAAGAAATATTTATAGTGGGGGAGAAAAATACTTTTCAATTTTGCTGGTGACAAATGGCGCTAAATTTTGTGACACATGCCATAAAGTTAGAGGCAAAACTGAAACGATTTCGTGTGCATAATCACGCCATCCTAAAATAGTGGATACATGATTGAAAGTTATGAGATTGTGGGAAAATGCACGTTTTCAAGGTGACTATTGATGGAAAGGTCATGATGTCCATGATGTCAGTCCACTAGGTGGAATAGTATTAAGGAAAGTAAAAAATGTCTCTATCTTTTGTCAGTTGAAAGAGATATTTTTAGGGGGCAATTTGTTAGCTGGGATTTTTGTCAGGGTCATAATGTCAGCATAATGAGAAGACTTATAAAAGTTGGAAGTATAAAAGAGAATTTTCGAAACATAATTTCCAGTTAAGGAAGTTGAAGTCCCAAGTGTAAGCTAAGGGTTAGAACTTAGTATTTTTCGGAAAAGGGATTTTCGTCCAACATTTTGACAACATCATTCATGTTTTCAACGTTAGTAATCAGCAAGACACGTCAACCAACAATGGTTAGCACGAAGAAATATTTTCAAAATAAGTAACTGCTTTTCAGTCTTATCCAGAGGGACACGTGGAAGACATTTCAGGGGCGAAAAGCATGCAAAAATTACGTCACAAATGCTGAAAAAGAGAACGTTACAAACAATTATTCTATATTTAGTATAAATAGGAGTTCCAATCATAGAATTCACGGTGTTGTGTGAAATTCACTACAAAACTCTCAAAACTCAAAGTAACCAGCGTAGCGAGAAGCGAGTTTACTTGAGAAAAATGTACGATTCAAAACACCATTTCAATTAAATGCAAAGTCTTTTATTTCAATCTACTTTATTTGCAGTCTTTCTTTCATTCCTTTGTTAATTTCTAGTCACTTTACATTGTCTTTTTACAAACTTTTTACCCTTTCATCATTGTCGACATTCTTTACATTTCTAGACAATTTACCTTTTTACACCACTTTACTTAAATATTTCGACTAAGTCGAAATCCTTTACTTTTCTACACAAAACTTCAGAAAACTTCTAGCACTATGTCCTAGGATTATCTGGTCGAGCCTGCAAGTAACCTTTAATAAGAGACTAGCGATTGTTTACTAAATTTTACAGTAAACAACAACTAAATTAAAAAAAAAGATAAGGGATAAGAAATATACACAAAATACTTATAGAGGTTTGTCTAAACCACTTTGCCTACTCCTCTCCCCAAGAATTTTTTTCTTGAGAGTTTTCACTATAGATGTGAGTTTTTCACATGTTATGTCCACAAATCTTCTTACAAAAATATGGAATTTTGCACCGGATATCCTCCAAATCAAATATAAAATCTCATATCAGGTTAATCTCGAAACCAAATAAGATATTTTACACTAGGTGAAGCTCACGAACCAAACATAGATTTTCATGGACAAACTCACAAACCAAAGTAGAGCTTTTATACTAGACGAAACTCACAAACAAAACAAAGATTTTCGAGGATAATTCCATAAACCAAATAAGAAATTTTTAAAATAGATATTTCACGAGAGATAAAAGCCTTTGTAAAAATTACAATATTACCCCTTGTTTACCCCTAATTTTGGTAAACAACCGATAATCTCTTTTAAAAAGCTTACTTGAAGGATCGACTAGTGAATCCTAAGACATATGTTTATAAATTCTTAAAAAGGTGTTTAACTGTGTGTTGTAAATGTAACATAAATTCTAACTTTGCAAGAAAATATAGACCAAACTTGTAAAGAAGTAATGGGATTTCGACAGGGTCAAAATCCTTGCAGAATTGAAGGCAAAAACAAGCAAATTTATTGGTAAGAAGTGTTAAAAGAAAAAAGTATAAGAAATTGCTTAAGTATATAAAAGATGGTATGACAAATCATACATTTTTCTCACTGACTTGTTTCTTGCTATCGTCTGGGTACTTTGAGTGTATAGAGTTTTTTTAATGATTTAGCACCCTGAATCCTAACACTAGAAACCTTATATATAGTAGTACATAAATAACTACAAATAAAAACTCTATCCTTAACAATCGACAAATATCTAATTGCATGACTTCATCTTTCTGGCTTGCCTCCACGTTCCTTTGCTGCATGGATAAAACTAGAAAATAGTTACATGATTTGATCATCATGCTTCGCTTCCAACTGGAACTGCCGCGCATGCAACCTTTGTCGAATTATTTAGGACATGGACGAAATCCTAAGAACAAAGTCTTTGAAAATATTCTAAGTTCTCAACTTCAGTTCAACGTGACTATTTTGACACCCTTGGACTAGAATCCCATATGTCGAAATGCCATTACTTAACACCATTTCCTCAAGTACTTTTATGAATCCTTTTTTCCTCATGATATGCCCATGATGTCTAAATTCCATGCCAACAACTCTGCACCAAAATACAAAAGAAAATTTTCACTGATATTCTTCACTCTTTAATCACTAAGAAAAAGTGAAATGAAAAAGAGTGAGAAAATGTGTCAAAACACGTTTTCTGGTGTGGTTTGAAAGTCTGGAGAGTCCTATATTTATAGTAAAGAAATCTGACTTGAAAAGGAAAACTATCTATTGGCTTTTTAATGCTCATAATTGATTATTTATTAGATCTAATTGATTGTATTCTTCATAAAAACAACAATCCTAATTCCCCAAAAGGAAATCATACAACAACCAGTGTCCTAATTGATTAAGAGTATTCTTAATCAATTAGGAAGATTTATGTCTTGCTCTAATTGATTGGTTGAGGGTCTTTATCGATTAAGAAATGTGGCTCATAAATATTCAGGAACATCCTTTATCAATTTCACAAACACTTTGATGGTTCCTCTATGGGGTTTAAGGAGTTTTATAAAAAAAGAGAGGTTAAAATCACTTTTAGGTGAGTGTGTGCATTTTTGAGTACTTTAAGAATTACTCAACTATCTTTTACAAGACTCTGATCATTCATACACGAATCAGGTGAGCTTTCACACTTGCATTCTTTCACAAACTCTTAAGCTTCATGATCCCTTGCTTGATACATAAATGATTCAACACTTCATCTAGGACTTGACTTCTTCCATTTGATGAGGCTTGATAAGACTTCTTGATAAAATTCATCATCAAAGAGATTTCTTGACTAGAGACCATCAAGGATTCCACCAAACGCCGCTTGACATTAGGTGTTATCCTTAAGAGATTAACTTCGACATCTTGATCTTCCAAGTATAACAACTTGATCATCACTTCAGATGAAGACTTCACTTTAGATTATTATCATCATCGAAACTATTTTAGGTCAATTGACAACGACAGAGATTATACCTGCGAGCACATAGATCCACAAAAAGAGGAATGATGCATATTCGCAACAAACTTGTGAAACTTATGGAGGAGCAGGAATGTAACACTTATAAATAACCTAAACCGAAAAGTAATTGAGATACTTACCACAATAAATGATTATTGTGTGAATGGTGAACCACTCGTTAAAGATCAAAACAGGTTGAATTGAGACAACAATACCAACAAAGACATACTTGGAAACGACCTCCACACATTTTTATTTGGTGCACCATAAATGTGCAGTTCTCTGAGTAATACACTAAAGTTGGATTTAATGTTTACTTCAAGGGACGAACACAACATATTTATCTGTATAAAAAAATTATGGTTTCAACTAGGGGTGGCAAAACGGGCTCGGGCCGAGCCTGTTTTTCCCGCACTTTTGTGCGGGGCGGGCCAAGGATTTAGGCCCTCATCTTCAAATGTGTCCGCCCCGCCCCGTCCCGTTTTTTTCGCGGGCTTTTGCGGGCACGTGTATTTACATAAATTTTTGCATTTTTAGGTTTAAATAGTGCAGTGCCCGCGGGCTTTCCCCGCCCCGCCCTCACTTTTTTGCGGGGCGGGTCTAAGTTTTAGGCCCACAACTATGACCGTCCCGCCCCGCCCCATTTTTTTACGGGCTTTTGCGGGGCGGGCCTAAACGGGGCGGACATGCCCGTTTGCCACCCCTAGTTTCAACCATTAGTAGATGTTGAAATCAAAGAGGTGATGAGCTTATTATCGATTTTATAGAGTAGATGATGGACTTGTAGTTTAGGCTACCTATCTTAAAGAGCAATAAATTCAGTCAACTTTTTTACTTCAATACAACACCAATTTTAGCTCCATTTTAGTTAGTCGTCATAATATTTTTTGTTAAGAATTGTGGTAGAATATAACTCATTCCTACAAAATTTGCTTGTAGGGCTATGATTGTCCTAACTCATAAATACATGTTCGAATCGTATATTGTTTGATGCAAGACTCTTAACACACTCTCTCACTTTAGGACTGAATATTTGGAATGTGGAAATAAATGATAAATGACTTGATAGTAGGTGATCCAACTAATATTAAATCAAACTTTTAATACTATATTAAGAAATATGATTAAATCTATCTTATTTCTATAAAACCGACGTGAAAATCAATTATAAACCAATGTTTAAACCATATTGTTGTCTTTTATGCAATAATAACTGTATGTTGAGTTTTTTAAGAAACACATTGTTATGGTTCCTCATAATCTTTTGCTAAAACAAACCACTCTATATATAATATCGACTCTCATTTTATTTCGACATATCTAATTGTATCTTATCATTCGATAATTCAATCTTTAATGAATTTGATTAGTCTTTTTGTTAAATTTTTTAATAAGTTTATTTTACAAGATAAGTATAATTTTTTATTTAAAATTTCAAAGTAATGCTTGCACAATATCCAAGAAACTCTTGCTTTTTGGTTCCTCACTTTTTCTCCCCAACTGTTCCCATGACTACCTCGCCGCACCGTTCTGGCGGCGAAAGCGACGGCAACGGCGACAAAAGACCAAGACATTTCGACACAAAGACAAAGAGCATCTGCTGGACAAAGGCTGATACTGTACCCGGCCGTCACCCAGAAAGGTGGCGTAAAGACGCCGCCGGTAACATTGTCTGCAAACGCTTCTTCAACTGCCTTGGTTGCCTCTGCTACGAGTACGATCATATCATCCCTTTTTCCAAAGGTTACATTTTTCTTCCACCCTTTTACATTCCATTTCATATTTATCCTTTATTTTCTTCTGGGTCCTCCTTATATGATTTTAATCTTTTCTGTCCAGCTTTTGTTCCTCATATTTTGAATTAACTAGAACATAGAAGTTTGAATTTTGAAGTATAACTGAAATTGCTGAATATTTTTGTTATCTAAAGAGAACAATGGGAATATGGAATGTAGAAGTGTAGCCTAAGATACAGCTTTGTAGATAGAACCAGTGAAGCACAAAAAGTACCATATAACAATGTTATCCAAGTTTTTTATTTTGATAATTGATCTATTTGACATGTGAAATTGTATTGTAGGTGGTGAATCAACAGCTGATAATTGCCAAATACTTCAATCAAGAGTTAATAGATTGAAATCGGACAAATATGAGATTGATTCGGACAAGTTGAAAGGCTACTCTTGTGATATCAATTTTACTGGTAAGCAAGCATGCCCCTTTATCTGTCTTTTTTTACATTGAACCTGTCCTTTAACCTATTGTATGCATTTTACCAATAAAGAGTTCTTTATTGTATGCTATTAGAGGAGAACCAAATGTTAGTAGTATTTTGTAGCGCCTTCTTTTGCCCCCATTTTCTGTGTGTGTGTTAAGTGAGGGGTTATTCCTGTAATTTGTTTTTCTTGGCTTTATGTGCTGTGTATGAATTTGGCCATGGATGGATGTTATGTTTTGACTTTTGACCTGGAATGCTATATTGAAAGCCAGTGCTTCATTTTGGCTGATATTGATTTGTGAGTTCTATATCTTTCACACAACTACTTTTAGCCATCTTGTTCTTTTAGGAAATGTTTGATGCTAAATTTTTTACAATTAGAGAGAAACCTAATAATTTTCATCAATGAACAGACAAGGAGCTTGATATAATTGAGATGGCTGTTTATGGTGATGTAATCCGGCCAGGAAACCAGTGTAGATGCAGAACTGTTGATGAAATGCTTGGAAAGTTTAAGGCGAAAGCAAAAGACAACACAGATGCGTGCAAGTTGCCATAGCAGAGGATGAATCTTAGCTATAATAAGCAATTTTTCAAGACGACTTGCATTAGTAATAGAAGACGAATCTTTTACCTTACTCTCTTTTCTTATTTTTCAGAGAAAACATTACAATTCTTACTTTCCTTCAGTGAAAACATAAGTTGTAAATTTTAGACAAAAGTACCCACTAGATTGTTGGGTAGTGCATCAGCAAAGGTTTTATTACAGCACCAGATTGTTGCAAATTCTCAACTTGAGAATCTCTGTAACCCTGAAGTGTGTCAGGTGTCCATGACGACAAATGTTATTGCATTCAATTATATTAATTTTTTAAAATTATTACAGATGTCAATGTGTCATTGTTGTGTATGGTGTTTATGCCGGTTTCAGTGTATTATAGTTGAAAACTCTGATACACTAGTATTTAGACTATGTGTTTAGACGATGTGATGGTAGGTTATTGTTTAAATTGTTGAAAAATTGTGTTATATTATAAGTGGTCTGTTGAGAGTTTCCATTATATTTTATGGCTGGAGTATTTACTTAGGAGTTAATCTTTTGAACAGATTGAAATGATGGATAGTGAAATGAATAATGTGTTTCTCCTGTGTTAGCAATGCAATGCAACACTGAAAGCATTAACCGTTATATTATTGTGAATTTGTGAAATATGCAAATCGTCTGTTGCCTTGAATGAATTGTTGATAACTGTGTCTTTTTTTAATCTTTGACTATATATACACTTTGTGTGATTTTAGAGAAATATTCTCCATGGTTCTTCTTTGAGCCAAAATTGAATCCTATCAAAAGGGATGCCGACTCACACTTCATTTCTTCCATTTATTTTCTACTCCATATTCTGTTGGTTGTATTTGTTCTTTTAATTGCTACTTTTTTGAAATCATTTCGGATCGTAGATATTCAATTTATATGGAAGCACTCAAATCTATATCATTGGTTTTCTAACTTAGTTCTCCTTTATCGACAGAGATCACTGCCTTGACTTGTAAGTGAGTCGAAAGGGATTCTCACATTATTTTTGTTATCGACAGAGATTCTCAAGTTGAGAATTTGCAACAATCTAGAGCTGTAATAAAACCTTTGCTGATGCACTACCCAACAATCTAGTGGTTATCATAGGAGATTCTCAGATTGTTGAGACTATTATCCATATTACTACTCGCATTTAATACATTGTTAACAAAATGAAGTGATGACAAATTGAAAACAAATTGAAAGTGGCAGTATGTTTATTGCTGGCATCTGGTGAAGGCCAAGCAACCCTGCATATATTGTAGTTGCCATTGAAGTCACACACGGGTTCGTTTACAAATAATGTTTGCGGTTATAAAGCGCACACATATAACACAGTCTAGTGTCCCCTCGTGGAGCATAAGATATCATTGGCCCTTGACCAGATGACACTCAAAAATCAAGTAATGGTCTAAACTTATTGATAATTTTTCATTTTGTATCCGAAACACAAATTATTCAAAACTTGACAATGTTTTCATTGTAACTTGACAAAACTCATGATATTTATGTATGTATGAATTTCAGTGCCCGTCCAAGTAATTATGAGGTCCTGTGTTAATTTTAAATATTTAAAAAAAAAGTCTATTTTATAAATAAAAATATATGAGAAGAATTATAAATATATTGTGTTTTTTATATTTAACAATATATTCAATTGCTTTTCTAATTTTTTGATGCGAGACTATTTTGCATATTTGAGTAGGGGGTGCCAAAATAGACGTCGTCCGTCGGATCGGCCCGTGCACCCACCAAAAAATGGAGGGTTGGATTGAGATTTTGTATCCGTCTACCCGCTTTGTCCGCTCCGCTTTAGGTCCGTCCAGCATTAAGCCCGCCAAAAAAGTGGCGGACTGATCAGCCCGCCAACATAATTATTAAGCACTCAAGATATTAATTTTTCTTTGATTTAAAGTTAATATTTGAACTATAGTTTCGGAATACTGGTTGATGATTCTATTTTATATATTTAATTAAAAATATTTAATTTTAAAATAGTGGTATGACATGATAGAATGTTATAATTCTATTGGATGATGGTGTAAAAAAAAATTACGCTGACAATGCATTACCTTTAATCTCTTTTTTTAAAGTAAAATTTGTTAAAAGATGTTTTATTAAAAATTATTCTAAAAAATAAGTGAAAAATGTAATATACATATAAAAATATGTAATAGATTTTAAAGTCGAATTTTACTTTGTGGGCTTGCCCGTCCCGCCCTTTTTTTGGCGGGCTTAAGGCGGAGCGGACGGCCCGCTTTACCATCCCTAAACTTGAGTTTATCAATATTAGATATGATATAAGTTGTACTTAATTTTATTATGTAATAGATAATATATATAATATTAATGAAATTAAGAGTAAGATCATAATGATACTTTTGTTACCCACAAGTTTTTATTTATTAAGTTGTGTTTGCGTATATTTATTGTTCAAAATAATTTAACTTAAACAAAAATAAAAAACGGTTCATATTTTCTACATATTAACTACAACACAAAAATTAAAATTTGTAAAAAAAAACAATAATTTTTGTCATTCAGATTTTGTTGATATAAAATATTAATTTTGAAAATACATGTTTCACATAAATAAGACTTAATCAAGAAATTTTTAAAATGCTACTTAATTATATTTAACTTAATAAAATTCAAATCCTATTCCCCTAAACATGGTCTAAGATATAAATAATTAATCTATATTCTCAAATCACGAAATTTATCTATATTCTCAAATCACGAAATTTGTTGATGTAAATAAATAATTAATCTATATTCTCAAATCACAAAATTTATTGATGTAAACTAAATGCATATCACAAAAAACATAGTCTAAGATATAAATATTTCTTAAAAGGTTCATGAATTAGAGACACTTAATTGTGAATTCAGGGATTTCTGGATCTGATTCATTTTAGGAGACTATTAGTTATATAAGTTGTATTGTAGCCATGTTTTAACATTTTTTCATTCTCTTTAATATATGATAGTATTTTCTTTGTGAAAAATCATAAAAATTTGAGGATTGAGGAATTCAACAAAATTGGGTTGCTTGCTCAGCACTCTCATTGATAAAGAAAATGTTAAATCTGATTTCTTTGAAGCTTAAACAAACTATGAAAAATGAAAGCTGAAAGGACCACAATGCTCCTTATAGCTATTATCTCATCATGCTGCTCTATATACTGTACATACTGATCTTCTTTTCTTGTTCACAGTCACAGCATTCAGCTTGGGATCTCACAGGACATCTATGAATAAATTACTACATTTTCTGTTACTTTAATTCCCACGCTTCTTACCTGCAATCCCAGAATCACACATTCAAAATGGTTCCTCAACATTCTAACTTCACAAATAAGTTAATAGTATTTATATTTATAAGATTGTTTCAACAAGTCTACTTCATGGACACAAAAATTAGGGACAAGGGATAGAACTGAGTATAAAAAAAAAACATGTGGTTGTTCTTATGGTCACAATGTTCTTGATATTACTGTCACATACCTCTCTGAAACCATGATCTTCGGACTGTATGCCGAATGTGGCGTTCATGTCTTTCTAAGAGCTCATCAACTGTATGCATTTGAGATATTAGTGGCCCTGAAAATTCAACCTTCTCTCCTTGATCCTGATAACTCTGTAATGGAGGGAAACAATTAAGAATCCTATCTAAGCAAGAATGCATATACTACTATGTTGCCTATATTGGCTTTTGAATCAAGAAAATGATTGACCATGTCTACCAAATTCACATACTTACCCGATTACTTCTCTTCGAGAGGGAATCTTCTCTATGATAAACCATCATCGACAGTTCTTGCGAGTGGTACTCTTCACAAGTATCAAATGAATCCGGGCGATCAAACTTACTCCATTGGTTTTGCACAACTAACTTAGAAATTTCAAATACGTCATGGCCTCTGGAGCTGGTTCGTCCTCCAAAACCTTCCTTATTTTCATTGTTTTCATTATCATCACAAATATTCCTTGAGTTTTGTGTACAAGTTTCTAATGAATTAAATATATGTCCTTTAGAAATAGATCGAGTGTGGGATCTAATTGAAGTGGTGTCGTCTTTACGCCTTTTCGCCCATGCAAATCCACTTGATTTTGAAACTTGTAATGGTCCATGAAAGGGAATATCAACTTGAGATGCATTTTTCATATCGGAAGCATCTTCTGGTTTACCACCGGATCGCTTTGATGCCTCGTCGCCTATGTTAGTGTTGTCTTCTTTAAGGATGCGAACAGATCTATCATCTGTCTTTTGTGAAGTTTGAGTTTGCCTTGTCAAATCCTGTAAGAGTAAGATTTAGGTGAGAGTTATGTTTTGGCAACTAGACCATTGCTGCATAACAATGTTTGTGCACATCAGGAACAAAACGCGATGATGAAAGATGAAAGAAAGCAAAATAGACCTCTGGTAGTGGTAATTTACTCAGTCCTACTGGCTTTCTCGATGATCTTCTTTTTTCAGGTCCACAAACTCGCCCAGCAATCTTTTTCCTGAAAGTTCATCACCATATATGATTTAATGCAAAGGCGAGTAACAATGTCTGGTTTGACCATACTATACAAGAAATTTATGTTTACCTTTTTGTTTCCTCGTCGTGTTTTGCATCGATCTCTTTGCTAGGCGGGTATACTGGTAAGCTTGACGGGTCACACGCATAAGGTTTTGTTTTGAAATACTGAAAGTGGTAAAAATACAAGATTGTAGTATCAGAGGATCAGAAAGGAAACAAACTGATATGGATTGAAAAACAAGTCTCCAAGATGAATAATCAAATTCAGAATGGACAAAACAGTCAATAAAACACTGCTAAGTTGAGTTACCTCCAATGAGAGAGCAGATGAGGCGGTTCCGCGTTTGTTTGGTTCTATAGAAAGAAGATTTTGTAACAAATTTACACTGCTTGCAGGAAAATCTCTAAATGTTTCTCTTAGGCAACTATCATATGGTTGCTGTGGCTTGAACAAAGTCACGTGAGGTAGTTTGGTCCTTTTCCAGTATTCATCCGGCGGAGAGCCACAAAGCTTGAAGATTTTGTGCAATTGTTCAACCTGTAAACATAACAAACAGATTCAAAAGAACAGTAACAACAAAATATTGAAGTTATCATTTCCATTTGATTTGTTTATAGTCTACTAGCTAATTAGCATGTTGATTTCCAATAACTGGCAACATTAGAGAGGAATCTGCAACACACAAAAAATCAAATGGGGAAGGAGAAAAGTGCATACATTTTGAAAAGATTGGTATCACTACCTCTGTTCTCCCCTTAAGTATCGGCTTCCCAACTAGAAACTCTCCAAATACACAACCAACACTCCAAATATCCACAGACGGACCGTAGTCTGTTGAACCAAGCAAAAGCTCTGGAGGACGATACCATAATGTGACAACTCGGCTGGTGAGCGGCTGTTTGCTCCCGGAATTACAGAAATTCGCCAATCCAAAATCCGCTACCTTTAATATCCCTTCGTTATTCACCAGAAGATTCGATCCTTTGATGTCCCGGTGCATTACACCCCTCGAGTGACAGTGCTCTAAACCAGATAACAACTGTTTCATGTAGCATTTAATCTGCACAACAAAATCACTCTGTCTATTTAATCAACCTTTCATCACAATTCACAACCAACATTATTTATTCATCAGGAAGAAATACCTGTGATTCAGTAAAGTTGATTTCCGGTTTTGACAAGAGCCCTGTGACATCATGCTCCATGTACTCGAATACAAGGTAGATGCTACAAGACAACCTTGAAGTAATCAAACTCTCCAGTTTAATGATGTTGGGATGATCAAGTCTTCTAAGAATCATAATTTCTCTTGCCATAAACCTGACACTTTCTGGCTCAAAATTGTCAAATCTCACCTTCTTTAACGCCACTATCTTCCCCGTCTCAATCTCCTTGGCTCGAAAAACACTACTATACGTTCCCTGCCCAATCTATTCACACAATTTCCAAATTCAAAAAACAAAACATAAACACTAGTAGCAGCAGACAAGTCAGAAAACCAAACATTCTACAACTATAACAAACCTTGTCAAGCTTTTCAAATGCATCAGAACGGAGAGGCACCCAACCATGAATAGCTTCCGAAGCAACCGCGCTAAGCCAAGCCGGCCATCCGGCGGCGGCTTGTTCTCCCTCCACATACTTACTAAGATTCCCTAACCTGAAACTCAGAGACTCATTTCCACCATTCAAACTCGTTCTCCCTGACTCACCCACCTCGCTCCAACTCAGTCCAACTGACTCACCACTATCTTTCTTCTTCTTCTTGTTCTTGTTAGTAATACTACTATTCCTCTCCGAGTCCACAGAGTGGTCCACGGCAGGTGTCACAGACACCCCTTGCTTCACAAACACACAACCCATGAATAACGCCTCATCCACGCAATGTTCCGCTTCGTTTGAACTGCAGAGAATGAACACAACAACATCAACTGTTTATGTAATGTTACTGCACCGCACGACACGAACGAGAGAAAACGTTGTTTGCTTCACTTTTTGTTTTTCCGACAATTGCGGAAGATGATGAATGTTGGAATTTTAATGGGACTCGCATAAACATACCACCGAAATCAACGGAAACATTAAAACTCGCTTTCTAATATATTTGCCTTTTCATTCACTAACTTCACTTAATCAAATGCATAACAAAAACTTTTAGGAATTAATCTCTACGGCCACATTTTTACTTAGAAAAGATTAATCTCTGAAATTACGCTACAAAACAATATTGGTTTCTTACAAGAAAATTTGCATTTGCATGTACATGTTTCGTTTTCATTTGTGTCATGTCAATACTAATGATCAATTACTATCAATCACTTAATTAGGTCATTGTTGTTGCATTCATTAATATCTCTCACTAATCTCTTTTTTATTTTGCTTTCAATTTCAACTTTCTCTCTTTCTTTTTTTTTAGTTCATACTTGTACTTCATGCACCATTTTAATTACGTAGAGACACGACAAAAAAAATTGTCAATAGTTTTCCATTAGTGTTTCTGGTTTGTTGTCCACGCATTGGAATAATAAATGGGGCAGGCACAATCTATGACTATGCTATAATGCTACAAATTGAAAAAAAAATGTAAGTGTATAATCTTCTTCCTATCTTATATATATGTGTTTGATATTTGACCACAGTTTATGAGTTCCTTAGAGATAACGCTAGCTAGCTAAGCTTTGAAATCTATCTATGAGTGGGTACAAAGCGTGTTGAATAATTAGGGTAGGGTACACAAGTTTTGGGACCATTTTTTTATATTACTTAGAAAGTTTATGAACCAAATTTTTGCTACTGTTTCAATGAAGACTGGACAATTTCACTAAATGAAATTTGGGTTAATTTTACTTAATCATGATTCCTTTTGCTAATGCATTTTGAAATTCAATAGTTCAATCATAATGATTGAGCATGGTATGTTCATACCTGACTTTAGTCATTGAGAAAAGGAAAGGGAGATCCAAGCCTCCATCAATTATTTTCACCACTATCATTACAAATTATACAAATTAGTATATAGTTTTAGAATCCTAGAGTAACAGCTAGGAACATAAAGTAGAATAATATAAATGTCTTACCCACCTAAATCTTGTCAAGTTATGCTTATTGAAATGTGATTTATCAAAATTGAATTTGAAATATTTTTTTGTGAAAGCAAATATAATGTAAAATATAGTGCAAATTTTTCTACCTAACACACTTAAATCACTTCTAAACTTTTAGTTAAATAAAGGAGACAAATTTTGTCCAATAGTAACCAAACATATAATATTTGTTGGTACAAAATATCTTTATTTTATTTCCTTTGTTATAAAGTTATATAGGTTTCTTTTTTTCTATTCTACATGTGGTGTGTCTGTCATCACTGATAATAGTAAGCCTCTTTAACAATCCTTACTTTTCCTCAACAAAAAAAAATGATTATAATATGCCATAATTGATGTCTCGTACCCCCCGTGATCTAATCAACACCCCCTTCACAGCATGATGTGCTCACAGAAGCAATCATATACTTTGTGGTAAAAAAATTCAATAGGATAATAATAAAGAAAAAGTCTTCAACTATTTTTACTGTATAGTTGATTACAGATAAAAGAAAAGCTTTTTTTCGTGCATTTGTCAATGCTTAGACACTTTGGCAAAGTTGGGTATGATAATGATGCCAAAAGCTGTTAGTGCCATAGTGGGACTTTATGCATAAATCAATGTATTTTAAATTTCAGCTTGAGAAAAATGACAAAAGAAAAATAAAGTTAATTTCTTAGTAAGGAAAAAACTGAGAGACATGTGAGCTAATGTACACTAAAAGAAACAAGTGAGTAAGGTAATAAAATTAATTTTTAAGGAAAAAAACTTGGACAAATGAGTTAATGTACACCAAATTAGACAATAGAGTAAATGTGAGGTTGAACAATACATGTGAAGTGAACTATTATGATTAATTTTTTAATTCATTCTATTGGATGGAAAATGATCATAGGAAAAGATGAAAAGGAAAGAGAGAAAAAAAACCAGTAGTAGTAATTAAAAAGAATAAAGAGTAATGAAATGAGGAACAAAAGAAGGTGGTTGTGGTAGGTCTAAGTTTGGTAACAAGTGGGGTTCCTAATCAATTATAAATATTAACTATGGTTATCATTTAATTACGTATTTAAATTTAGAAAAATAAAATAAAATTAAAATTTAGATCATATGATTTCAATCAAATAATTATCGAAAAATCGATCGAGTGAATGTGTGAATTATAGACCGATTCAATTCGATTCAATTGGTGTAAATACAAAGTTATTGTAATGAATAGATGGGAAAGACTAACTACTAAGTTATGCTTTGCTCATTCAGGCCATGTAACATGTTTAATGAAGTTAGTGGGGGTAGTATTACTTATTCTATTGTTATCCAAGAAAATATATGCTTGTCTGATGTTAGAACTTTGGTCAATGTTGTGTTAATATGGATTATGGAATTCTGAAAACAAAAAATTAGTTTTGGAAATCACTAATATTTAGAGCATGTTTGAATCACTTTTTTTAAAATTTATTCTATAAATTAATTTTACAAAATTATTTTGAAGAAAAATAAAATATATTTATCAATCTTTTTTAAAAATTGTTTTAGAAATAAATAAATAAAAACATAGATTTGTTTTTAAAAAGTATTTAATGAAAAGTTGTTTTATACATATTTTATTTTTTATAATGGTAATATTATATTCGTAAAAGACTCGGGATACGGTGTTTGCATCAGAATATGTCGTTTGAGCATTAATTCCCACTAAATAGTAGGCTTACTCTGATAGGAAACATGGATAGTGATATGTATGTAGTCCATAATTGCATGAGAAAGTGGTCAAGATCACAATTCTCAGAGAAGTTGACAATCAACAAATCTCATGATCAAGGAGAGATGGTTGCTACTTCTTAGGAAATCCTAAATATAGGCACATAGGCCTATATAAATATCCCAACCTTAGGGTTGAGAGATGAGAGACCATTATTCACCTAAAATACCCTATAAGCAGAGCTTCTCACCCTCGTGAGCTTACTCTAACTACACATAAAACACCTTTAAACATGACTCCTCACCCTCGTGAGCCTTCCTTGACACTCAAAAACTCTGACCACCACTACTAACTTAGTGGTGTCACGGATATGTATTTTTTATAGCAAATATAGTAGCACCTACTATGGGGCCCAATAAAATTGATCTGGGTTACACTTTCCATTATCACCCCCACTTTAACACTCCCTAAAGACTTCACTCCTATCCCTAACTATCCCCAATCATATTTGTTATACTACTACAAATAACACATCTAACGTCGATCGCAAAATGTATTTAACATCGGCTACACAACCAAAGTAATGAACGACGACATGAAAAACAGTCACTTGTCATCTCGGTTTTAACAAAACTGAGATTATATATTAAAAGGTCATGAGTTTGATCCTCATCAACTGCATATTTTTTATTTTCTAAATTTCCTTATGCGCTCCATTTACCTCTCGGATGTATTTAAAGACTGAGGTTATAAGTTATTTATTGACCTCGATTTTAAGTAACATCTTTTATTTGACGTGCCATCTTCCATTTCTCGTGGTGTGATGGTGGAGATGGAGTGCGATCAATACTTATAGAACCTCTCAGCTTTTCCTCCCTTTGTTTTCTTTTTTCTTTGATCATCGTCTTTTCAAGTTTACGATATCCTCGATAAGACAATCTATGTCGATAGATATTTCTAGCTCGATTTTCCTTTCCTTTTTGGCTTATTGCCAAGAAGTCAGGAGTGGTGCGAGACTCTACAAATTTCTCCCAAACAACTTGACCAATAAATGGATACACATCGTATGAAGACTTTTTTTTATCTTCTCCATGTTTAATATAATCATGGGTGATTTATGTCTTAAAGTCCCTCCAACGCTCATCATAATATGTAATCATCTTCTTTTTCACATGATCATTATTTGGATAAACAACGAACACATCCTATATTTACACAATAGATATGTTATTAGTAACAATGAATACATCATATGTTTAAACAAAAAATAAATGATCATATATACCCTAACATCTTGCCATATGGCGTCTTTCAATTCATCTTCAACATCGTGTCAACTATCAATCAAAATTATCAATTTACTTCTACCTTGTAATGCAATATAACCCTTAAAATCGCCAACATGTTCACCATAAGTCTTGTCGGTTGCAACATCAACTGTAACTGGGTAGTGAATACCAATTTCTTGGGCTTTTTTCACCTTGGCATACATCGTGGCATGTCTAGTTTTTCTTCTACGATTTCTATTAACAGAGGTTGCAACAAATGTTATATGGGAGGTGCTTGTCGAATTGGCCATGACTATCAAGAGACAAATACGTAGAAACAAAATGATCAAGAGACACACAATGAAAAACAAAATTATATAAACTCATTTTGATGATACATAACTCGTTTTAGTGAAGAACAAACCTTGAAAAATGATATCTGTTGACGAAATGACTATCTAAATAAACATGAAAATGATCAATAGAAACTATACTAACTAACGTTTCAATAAAAATAAATGGAAAATCGTAGAAACAAAATGATCAAAAGACAAACTAACGTAAAACCTAGACAAAATGATCAGTGAGAAGCAAAGTGATATATAACTCGTTTCAGTGAAGAACAAACCTGTTGCAAAAATGACATTTGATGAATATCCGTTGGAATTGTTTTGATGAATATCGGCTTGAAAATCGCCTAAGATTTTTGCGAAATGAGAGTGACAAAATGATGTTTGAGCGTTGATAGGTAAATAAAAAGTTAGAAACTTGTTAGATTGTAGTCTGAAGTATCTTATACAATAAATGTGTTGGTGTAAGCCCTAGAGGCCAATACTTTTGGTACTTGTATCGAATTATTTATTAATAATAAAAGGCTTTTTCTTTATTACGTTTGTTTAATAAAGTCCCTAGAATAGCTAGTCTGTTTAATGTATCAAGTATGACTTAATCATGAGATCACATTAAACATAAGGACACTATTCTTAAAGTATCTGTAGTCGAGCTTTATTGTGAAGTGGGATGACATTAAAGCATTAAGACTATTATGTATGTAGACTGATGATCACATCTCATGGATCATGGATAAAGATTTATCAAGTCTTAAACATAGGTATGAATATTAAGAGTAATATTTATACCGGATTGACCCGCTATGAGAATACTATATAGAAAGTTATGCAAAGTGTCATAAGTTATTCTCATGGTGATAATGGTGTATACCACTCTTCGACCTGAAACCACTATGGATCCTAGATGTAGAGTCGAGTGCTTTATTGCTGATCCAACGTTGTCCGTAACTAGATTACCATAAAGACAGTTGATGGGTACTCCACGAAGCATGCTGAGGGACATGAGTGACCTAGATGGAATTTGCCCATCCTGCATAACAGGATAAATGTCTATGGGCCCAATATTGAACTGGACAAGGATGACACGGTCTATGCCTTGTGTTCAATATAGACATAAGGGCAAAAGGGTAATTATACACATAAGTATTATCACAGAAGGAATTGTCAAATCACATGACATTTTCGTGTCTTGGGTAGCAGTGATGTGTTGCTAGATACCGCTTACTGTTTATTATGTTAAATACGTGATTTAATATAATTGTCAACGTCACGAAAACCTACAGGGTCACACACAAAGGACGGATTGATGAGAGATAGAGTAACTAAGGAACACCGTAAGGTACGGTTCCCTTAAGTGAATTGTAGAACATCGTAAAGGTACGGTGTACTTAAGGAGAATACGAAATATGGTAAGGTACCATGAGCTTAAGTGATTTTGGGCATATTATAAGATATGGGCCAAAATACACTTAAGTGGGCTTTTTAGCTTGAAGCCCACACAAGTGGTTCTATAAATAGAACCCTTGTGCAGAAGCATTCAACGCGGTTGCATTATTTTCGTTTTCTCTCTCTCTCTCTCTCTCTCTCTCTCTCTCTCTCTCTCACTCACTCACTCACTCAAAGCCTTCATTCGTACCAGCTAGCACTGTGATTGAAGGAATCCGTTCGTGTGGACTGAGTAGAGACGTTGTCATCGTTCAACGTTCGTGATCGCTCCGTGGATCTGCATCAAAGGTTTTTGATCGTCACAAGAGATCTGCACCAAAGGTTTCAATCGTCACAAGAGGTAAATATTCTATCACTGATCATGACCATTCGTAAGGATCTCTAAAGGAGAAAATTTTAATTTCCGCTGCGTTTTGGATCGCGATTCTCCTTCAGTGGTATTAGAGCCACTTACGAAACCATGAATCGGATAGCTGTTTAATTTTTGTATTAATATGATTAAAAGACAGAATGAATCAATTAATTAAACAGGTAATTAAATTTGGCATCATGAGTGTACGAGTTGGATGATTGATGTTGACTATGCTTCGAAACCGACATTAGTATGGTGAAGCAGCGATACATCGATCGTCCATATGTTACGCAATTGAGACCGATCAACTTATATATGATATAAGTAATCCTAATGCAAAGTACGGTATATATGATATACTGTTTCCGTTTCGTTCATTCAAACACTAAATGGTTGTTTTCCTTTGAGCGATCAATGGTTATTTGCTTTGGAATCCGACATTAGTATGGTGAAGCAATGACCTGTTGATCAATCATACTGAATCAACAATCGAGGTGTGTTTGACGGTCTGAAATTGGCGCATTAGGGTTGGTGACGGCGCAAGGGTTGTGCCGTCAAGGAGTTGTGAATTTAGGGATTTTTGGAACACGTCTGTTGACTGTTTCAAAGTTCTGTTATTTTGGCCGCGTGACGTTCGTCACGAGCTTGTGACGATCGTAACAAGCTGGACGTGACGGCCGTCACGTGCTTTGTGACGGTCGCCACATTCACAAATCCAAAATTCTAGGCGTTTTTGTTTTTGGCCGCGTGACGTTCGTCATGGGCCTGTGACGGTCGTAACAAGCTTGTGACGGTCGTAACATGCTTGTGACGGTCGTCACACTCACAGAGTCAGAATTCTCGGGGTTTCTGTTTTGTGATTGCGCAAGAGTTGTGTTGATGCAAAACGATGTCCATTTCAAATGAATTGTTCATTAAAATTTTTGGTCGGTCGCCGGCTAACTCTGCGTAGTGTGATCGGTCGCCAAAATTTAATTTGGTTTTAATTAATTAAAGGAATTAAAAATTAATAATAATAATAATGTGTTTGTTATTATTGCCTTGTTGTGATCAGTTATGGCCTTAGTCTTCCTTCATTTTGTTTTGGGTTTTTAAATACGACCTGCGTGTCGTGCCTCTCCTTTTAATCTCTTAGTGTAACTTCTTTTCTCATCTCAATCCCTCGTATGAAAAACGAGTTTCTTCTGTAATGTAATGATATGAAGAAAGAGAAGAATTCAATATCAAAGGAGAATAATGATATGAAGAAAGAGAAGAATTCAATATCAATGGAGGACAACCTTGAAGATCTTGCTTGGAGAAGCTTAGATCGTTATTAGGTTAGCTTAGGTTCTCTCATTGGCTTGGGAGAACAATTGCGCTAGGGGCCATAACTGTTTCATTATGTATGTTGATGCATGTGTATGTATGTTGATGCATGTGAATATATGTTGATGCATGTGAGAGACGATTTATATGATAAATAAGCCGGTGAGATCATAACAATTACAATTCCCTCAAATTAAATATTAAGTTTATGCTTTCCAAGTTTTAGCACTCATCAAGACTAGTATCGGATAATGTAGGTTTCGCCTACGCGAGGTGCATGTTCTATATTAGTAAGGTGCGATGGGATAATTGTAATATCCAATTGCTAAAACAATGGGTCAAACTTAACGAAATAAATTATAATAAGATTATATATGTTTAGAAGCAAGAGTTGGTAATGATCCATATGATGGATTGGAATAAGGAGTTATTCACCCAACTGAAATTTTCGAGAGTTGTATGAGATACAATTGGAAGGAGTTCCTACCTAAATAACCTAGTTTTATGTAATCTGCCTACGCGGACTTAGAACAAAGTGAAATATGGATCTCGACCCACTAGAAAATCTTCCAACGGGATTTTCCGAATCAAATGATGAGGGTCATTTGTTTTGAGTAAAATAGTGGGAGCATATTTAATTAAAGGCCTAATTAAATATGTTATTGATACTTATATTTTCATTAATTCTTATGTAGATTACCATGACAACAAACACCTCTAACAACATCTTGCGAACAATCCTTGACAAGGAAAAATTATCTGGGACAAATTTCCTGGATTGACACCGAAACCTGAGGATTGTCCTCAAACATGATAAAAAGCTGTATGTCTTGGAGAAACCTGTTCCTGAAGAGGAACCTCCTAGTTCTGCACCTAAGGCAGAAAGAGATGCTTATAAGAAGCATGTCGATGATGCCAATGAAACTGCTTGTCTCATGCTAGCTACCATGAACTCAGAATTGCAAAAGCAACATGAGAACATGGCAGCGTTCAATATGATTGAACACTTGAAGATGCTCTATCAAGAGCAAGCAAGGCATGAGATATTTGAAGTTTCAAAAGCCCTTTTTCAAAGCAAGTTAGCTGAGGGAGCCCCTGTAAATCCCCATGTGCTCAAGATGATTGGGTATGTGGAAAACCTTGAAAGCTTGGGTTTTCCCCTCGGAAAGGAACTTGCGACTGATTTGATCTTGCAATCGTTGCCAGATAGATTCAGTCAATTTATCCTAAATTTCAATATGAATGATATGGATAAATCTCTTCCTGAACTGCTAGGCATGTTAAGAACAACTGAGCAGAATCTGAAGACAAAGGGGAAGTCCATTCTGATGATCGGAAATGGAAAGAGACAGAACAAAAGGCCCACCAAGCAGGGTGATAAAGGGAAAGGCAAGGAAGTTGCCAAACCCAGACCCATTATTGCTGCTTTGAAGCCTAGTGGAGGCATAGCAAAGGCAGGCACCTACTTCCATTGCGGTAAGACCGGACACTGGAAGAGAAACTGCCCAAAGTACCTGGAAGATACGAAGAATGGAGTAGAGACTTCAACTTCAGGTATTTTTGTTATTGAAATAAATTTATCTACTTCTGCATCATGGGTATTAGATACTGGATGCGGTTCTCACATTTGTACAAATGTGCAGGGGCTAAAAAGAAGTAGAGATTTGGCAAAAGGTGAAGTTGACCTACGAGTTGGCAATGGAGCAAAGGTTGCTGCTTTAGCCGTAGGAACTTATGTATTAACTTTACCTAGTGGTTTAATAATTCAGTTAGAGAACTGTTATTATGTACCTGCAATTAGCAGGAATATTATTTCCATTTCTTGTTTGGACAAGTTTGGTTTTTCATTTATAATAAAGAACAATTGTTGCTCAATTTATTTGAATGTATATTCTATGCTACTGCACAAATGAGCAATGGACTGTATGTCTTTGACCTCGAAATGCCTATATATAACATTAATACTAAAAGGATGAAATCTAACGAGTTAAATCCAACTTACCTTTGGCATTGTCGATTAGGCCACATAAATGAGAAACGCATTTCCAAACTCCATAAAGATGGACTCTTGGACTCTTTTGATTATGAATCATATGAGACATGCAGATCTTGTTTAATTGGAAAGATGACAAAGTCTCCATTCACAGGAAAAGGTGAAAGAGCGAATGATCTTTTGGGCCTAATACATACTGATGTATGTGGACCACTGAACATACCAGCCAGAGGAGGTTTTCAGTACTTCATCACATTCACTGATGATTTCAGTAGATATGGTTATGTGTATTTAATGAAACACAAATCAGAGTCCTTTGAAAAGTTCAAGGAATTCAAGAATGAAGTACAAAACCAACTAGGTAAGAATATTAAAACTCTTCGATCAGATCGAGGTGGTGAGTATTTAAGCCTAGAGTTTGATGACCATCTGAAAGAGTGTGGGATCCTATCCCAACTTACTCCTCCTGGAACACCCCAATGGAATGGTGCATCTGAGAGAAGAAATCGAACCCTGTTGGACATGGTCCGATCCATGATGAGTCACGCCGATCTTCCAAACTCATTTTGGGGACATGCACCGTTGACAGCAGCTTACACACTTAACCGTGTTCCATCCAAAAAGGTTGAAAAGACACAATATGAGTTATGGAGTGGTAAGAAACCACATATGTCTTACATGAAGATTTGGGGTTGCGAAGTTTATGTGAAACGACAAATTTCAACTAAGCTTGAGCCCAAATCTGACAAATGCTTATTTGTGGGGTATCCTAAAGAAACAAGAGGGTATTACTTCTACAATCCTTCTGAGGGCAAAGTGTTTGTCGCTCAAACTGGAGTTTTCCTAGAAAAGGATTTTATTTCCAAAGGAACCAGTGGGAGGAAAGTAGAGCTTGAAGAAATTCAAGAATCACAAAGCATAGATACACCTATGGAGGAATTAGAGCAGGAAACACAAGAAGTTGTGGAAGAGCAACCTGCTCAAGTAGAACAAGACCAGCGTAGGTCAAGAAGGATACGTCAACTACCTGAGAGATATGGATATCTCATAACTGATCAAGGTGATGTATTACTCATGGATCAAGATGAGCCTGTGACCTACCAAGAGGCCATAACTAGTCCCGAGTCTGAGAAGTGGCTAGAAGCCATGAAATCTGAAATGGATTCCATGTACACAAACCAAGTTTGGACCTTGGTAGAGCCTCCTGTAGGAGTTAACCCTATAGGATGCAAGTGGGTCTTCAAAAAGAAGACTGACATGGATGGTAAGGTACATACCTATAAGGCAAGACTGGTTACAAAAGGATATAAACAAATTCATGGGATTGACTATGATGAAACCTTTTCACCAGTTGCAATGCTTAAATCTGTTCGGATTTTACTTGCTATCGCTGCATATCATGATTATGAAATATGGCAGATGGATGTCAAAACTGCTTTCCTTAATGGAAATCTTCTTGAGGATGTGTACATGACACAACCTGAAGGATTTGACATACCAGAGGAAGCCCAAAAGATATGTAAGTTACAAAGATCAATCTATGGATTGAAGCAAGCTTCCAGAAGCTGGAATCTTCGTTTTGATGAAACAGTAAAACAATATGGATTCATCAAGAACGAAGATGAGCCTTGTGTCTACAAGAAGGTTAGTGGGAGCATGATCGTTTTTCCTGGTATTATATGTAGATGACATATTACTCATTGGAAACGATATCCCTACCCTACAACAAGTAAAGTCTTGGTTGGGGAAATGCTTTTCTATGAAGGACCTAGGTGAAGCAGCCTATATATTAGGAATCAGAATCTATAGAGATAGATCACAAAAACTGCTTGGCCTAAGTCAGAGTACATACATAGACAAAGTGTTGAGACGCTTTAATATGCATGATTCCAAGAAAGGATTCATACCTATGCAACATCGCCCGTGTCTATCAAAAACACAATCCCCTTTAACTAAGGAAGAAAGGGATCGCATGAATAAGATTCCATATGCATCTGCAATAGGATCTATCATGTATGCCATGTTATGTACTCGACCAGATGTCTCGTATGCTTTAAGTGCAACGAGTAGGTAGCAATCTGATCCTGGTGATGCTCACTGGGTAGCTGTCAAGAATATCCTTAAGTATTTAAGAAGGACTAAGGACTCATTCTTGATATATGGAGGTCAGGAAGAGTTGGCTGTAATTGGATACACTGATGCTAGCTTCCAAACAGATAAGGATGACTTTAGATCGCAATCTGGTTATGTGTTTTGCTTAAACGGTGGCGCTGTGAGCTGGAAAAGTTCAAAGCAAGATACAGTTGCTAATTCTACAACCGAGGCCGAGTATATTGCTGCCTCAAGTGCAGCAAAGGAAGCTGTTTGGATCAGAAAGTTCATTAGTGAACTTGGCATAGTTCCTAGCATTGTGGATCCCATTGGTCTCTACTGTGATAACAATGGTGCTATCGCACAAGCCAAGGAGCCTAGATCTCACCAACGATCCAAACACATACTTAGGCGTTATCATCTCATTCGAGAGATAATAAATAGAGGAGATGTGAAAATATGCAGAGTACCTACACTTGACAATATTGATGACCCACTGACAAAGCCTCTTGCACAGCAGAAGCATGATGGCCATACTAGATCTATGGGTATTAAGGGTATGCCTGATTGGCTCTAGTGCTAGTGGGAGATTGTTGGTGTAAGCCCTAGAGGCCAATACTTTTGGTACTTGTATCGAATTATTTATTAATAATAAAAGGCTTTTTCTTTATTATGTTTGTTTAATAAAGTCCCTAGAATAGCTAGTCTGTTTAATGTATCAAGTATGACTTAATCATGAGATCACATTAAACATAAGGACACTATTCTTAAAGTATCCGTAGTCGAGCTTTATTCTGAAGTGGGATGACATTAAAGCATTAAGACTATTATGTATGTAGACTGATGATCACATCTCATGGATCATGGATAAAGAGTTATCAAGTCTTAAACATAGGTATGAATATTAAGAGTAATATTTATACCGGATTGACCCGCTATGAGAATACTATATAGAAAGTTATGCAAAGTGTCATAAGTTATTCTCATGGTGATAATGGTGTATACGACTCTTCGACCTGAAACCACTATGGATCCTAGATGTAGAGTCGAGTGCTTTATTGCTGATCCAACGTTGTCCGTAACTAGATTACCATAAAGACAGTTGATGGGTACTCCACGAAGCATGCTGAGGGACATGAGTGACCTAGATGGAATTTGCCCATCCTGCATAACAGGATAAATGTCTATGGGCCCAATATTGAACTGGACAAGGATGACATGGTCTATGCCTTGTGTTCAATATAGACATAAGGGCAAAAGGGTAATTATACACATAAGTATTATCACAGAAGGAATTGTCAAATCACATGACATTTTCGTGTCTTGGGTAGCAGTGATGTGTTGCTAGATACCGCTCACTATTTATTATGTTAAATACGTGATTTAATATAATTGCCAACGTCACGAAAACTTACAGGGTCACACACAAAGGACGGATTGATGAGAGATAGAGTAACTAAGGAACACCATAAGGTACGGTGCCCTTAAGTGAATTGTAGAACATCGTAAAGGTACGGTGTACTTAAGTAGAATACGAAATATGGTAAGGTACCATGAGCTTAAGTGATTTTGGGCATATTATAAGATATGGGCCAAAATACACTTAAGTGGGCTTTTTAGCTTGAAGCCCACACAAGTGGTTCTATAAATAGAACCCTTGTGCAGAAGCATTCAACGCGGTTGCATTATTTTCGTTTTCTCTCTCTCTCTCTCTCTCTCTCTCTCTCTCTCTCTCTCTCTCTCTCTCACTCAAAGCCTTCATTCGTACCAGCTAGCACTGTGATTGAAGGAATCCGTTCGTGTGGACTGAGTAGAGACGTTGTCATCATTCAACGTTCGTGATCGCTCCGTGGATCTGCATCAAAGGTTTTTGATCGTCACAAGAGATCTGCACCAAAGGTTTCAATCGTCACAAGAGGTAAATATTCTATCACTGATCATGACCATTCGTAAGGATCTCTAAAGGAGAAAATTTTAATTTCCGCTGCGTTTTGGATCGCGATTCTCCTTCAAAATGTTTCATGCCAACTTTATATACAATTCGACGTGACAATATTAACTAAAAATATCAAATATAAAAAACACAATAGCACCATATTCTGGGAATTCAATTAAAATGTATATAACGTCGATTTTGTAGTATAACTGAGGGGGTTGCACATATCAAATAAAAATTAAAATAAGGTTTTGAAAAATAGTATTTTGAAATTGATTAATGCAAAATATATTACCTCTCAGTTGGACCATGTAGCCGAGGTAAATACTAATGAAATAAAAATAACAATGATAAAAATGGAACTTGGAAACGCGCAAAGTGAGAAATACAAACTAAACAAATGAAAAGAAAACATAAAATGAGAAGATTGGGTGTCAAAGCGAGCCCCCTTATAGATATATTCCCTCACTTTTCTGAAAAATCAAGGTAAAAGGTTGTTAAATTTATTATAAAAAAAATAAAAGCTAGCCCTCCTAGTATCCATTCCCTCATTTTTCTATTGTTCGAGATGTTAGTTTCGTCATAAAAAAGCATTATTTGTTGTAGTTCTAGGAGGATAACGGGGGTAACAACGATCCTAACGCCACGACGGAAATGTGCACCGCCATGTGTCGCATCCGCAAAAAACAACCGGCGAGCTGAAATAAAAACACAACACAGAGCCGCCACTGCGCGTTATTTATCCCAAGATAGGGAAAGGAAACGCTCAGAGAAACCTGGAAAGGAAATGGTCTCGCGGCCAAAGAGAAAGGGTAAGGGAGTCGGTTACGCAAGGGGAAGGTATTAGCACCCCTCACGTCCGTCGTACTCGACGGGATCCACGTTCTAAAAAAAAGAAAAGGTTGCTAAAACATCACACACACACGCACCGAAGACAACACAGGTGGGGTTAAGGGGAAGAGAGCTCGATAAGACGTCGCATCCTATGCCTACGTATCTCGTCTGGAACGAGAATCAGAGCTGCCGTAGTTCGGCTCACGCACGCCAAACAAGACACACACACCCACAGGCAAACCTGGAACCCGACAACCACTCGATGGAATTACGTCAGCTTCCAAACCAAACAAACACAATCAGGATACGTACAGCCAATCGCTGGGCTTACGTCCATATCCTGACACACAAACAGATAACAAGCAAACACACACAAAAAGAAAAAAAAGGTGCCCGGAGAGACCTCGCACGGTCTCCTGCCTACATACCTCGTCTGGCACGAGGATCAGGGCGATGTAGTTCCCCCTCAAGGGAAAGAAAATCTAGCCAGAAACCAAGGGAAGACACACTACCAGGGAGCTGTACTCGAGCCTAGTGTTGTCATGCATCATTACCCTACGTTGAGGTTTCTACCTACTTGCACAACTGCAAGCTAATCCTATCCAAGAAGAAAGCAAGCATACAAGCATACAGATCAAAACAAGCATTTCAAGCAAATATTCACATAGCACACACTATAACCAGTTAAGTGAGGCTCAAACAATGGGTTTGACTGCCGAAGCAAGTCATCTGTACATGGGTAGTATTCGCTCTTAACCTTGCCATTGCGAGGCTAAGGTGAAGCAGATGAAAGGTGAGTGAAGATTAGACTTCACAGCTCTTATCCCTGACCAGGGAGAGCTTCAGACAAAGGAGCGTGGGTCCAGAATGGAGGGACCCTTCTACGCTCAAAGACTCTGACTCGATTGTGCAACATCACAGGATCTTGGGTTTGTGTCCCAATGCATCAAAACACAGGCGTGTGAGCAGAGGGACGACTCAACAGAATAGTGGGGGATAGATTGCATATCCCTTTGATCCACCGATTGCCTCATAGAGGTCTTTACCTGCTTGGGCACAAATGTAAACAACCACAAACATCGCCTCTTAAGGAGGACTTCAGACAGTTGCCTGGCCAAGTAACAGGCCAAGTCTTCCAGACTACATGAAGAATAGAAGTCCTACCTCAAATGGTTTAAAAACCAAGCAGCAGCAAGCAAGTTCTTAAAGAACTGTAAGCGACTAAATGTACCTGAAATCAATCAAGTATCATCAGTACTCAGACAAACCAACAATAAACAACAAATGTTAATCTATACAGACAACACAAGTTAATGCACATAGGTGCAAGCTATAATCCCAAGCTCAAGCTTTAATCCCTACAACACAAAGTCAAGTTAGTAGACAACATCAAACAAATTCAATCTTTGCAACTTGCATTTATCTCCTTTAAGCTTTTTGCCTTTCAACCTGGAAATCCACACCAAATGTGAGAAACAGGACCACTAGGCCAAGCCTAGGGTCCAAAAGGGATAAAAAATTCTAAACAGCAAGTAATATTCAACCAAAATCAACTTAAAACAATTCAAAAGCAATTGCAATTGGTCCCATGCTCATATCATTCACCATATTCATTTCATGCACAATTTAACATCAAACATGCAATTTGCAACTTCAATTGACCAAACAGAACTATCTCACTCAAAAGCATACCAAAACAATTCCAAAAATCCTCAAATAATTCACACCTAAACAGGACATATTCAATGTATGGCATGTCAATTTTCAGCTCAATTGGACAAAAGAAAGTAGGTCAATGAAAATCAAGAAATCCAGACACAATTATACAAACCAAACCAAGACATTCAAGCAAGCATCCACTTCAATAATTCATAAAACAGTGACAACATATTAGAAATGAATGGGATCAAAACCATGATGTCCTATAATGTGTCTACAATGCTCATATCAAATTTCATCTTCATCCAATACCATATGAGAATTTCACAAGTAAAATGCCAACATGTGTCACACAATGTTACCAAATGAGCATACAGAGAAGAAAATTATCAATCAATTTGAAAATGCAACCAAAAATTCCAGCAAAATTCACATGTTATCTTGACATATCAATGATCATTCATGCAAAAAATTGGAGCAATTCAACAATCCTAGGTCATGCAAATAAAATCAGAAAGTTGACCTAGCTAGGTGTGACACAAATTGTCACACCTTAATCCAAAAATTCATATCTAATCAACCAAGTATCCAAAATTCACAAACTCTACATGAAAATCACCATCAACATGTCCAGAATAAGCACAAAAATTTTCATTCATTTCTTTGGAAGTATGAGCATTTCATGATAAAAATGGCAAAACATACAAAATATGCACACAAGTCAAAGATCAATAGGCAAGGTCAAAATTTCTCCATGCACAACTTATAGTATCATGCCTATAAAATTCTAGACAAAATTTGGGATCTATCAAAAAAAGCCTCACTAATTTTGGATTAATAATGAATTTTTTATGATTTTTTTAAGTTTGTTAAATATTATGGAATAATTATTTAAGGTGTAATATGAATTAATTAATTAATTATCCAGCGAGTGGCATTTCAGTAATTAACGCCTCCACAGCCAAAACGCGCAGCAGCACATTAATGTGCTGTCGCTGTGTGATTCGTTCAGTTCGGCGGTAAACAAAATAATTTGAAAAGAACCTAGCCAGCGCGGATCAAAGCGAGCTTATTCCCAGAAGTTATCACGTTCATCATCGTGTTCATGTTCTTCAACCTTCCAATGCGGTTTCGCTCAAATCTCAACCAAAATGCGCAAATCTATAACCGTTGGAATCGTCTTAACATGTAGATTAAGGATATGTGATCAATTTTTCCTAACACTAAACACACAGCACGGATCGAGCATTTAAAGTTTCACATCCAAACATTCAAAGCATGATTTCTCACTCATCAGTTCACCAATTCAAAAACTACGCCTAGCATGTTGATCTACATTGAATGATCTTTCAAAAGCATGTGATAATTTAAGAAATCGTGAGATTCGAATTTTGGTACCTTGGAGATGGCAGTGATGATTCTTGATGATTCTTCAAGCCAAAACCGAAAACAGATGAAGAAGAAGGTATAGGAAGTTCAATGGAGCGATCAACCAAGCTCAATGCTGCTTTAATTGGAAGAAATTGCAAGATGCCATTGTTGAGCTCCTTATGAACAGTCACGAATCTTCAAGTTTCTTGCCACAAATTGCCAAAACAGTTGGAGAGGAAGGTTGATTGAAGATGAATCAAAAAGAATCGCTCAATTTCATCAAGAATTGATGAAGAAATCTTAAAAAAAGCTTGATGAAAAATTGGAGAGTTTGAGAGAATTTGATGAAATTCTGTTATGGATCTTTGAGGATTGTGATTATGTGTGCAATTCAGTTACAATTAGGATTAAATACTTCAGCTTAATCACCTCATTAATCACCAATTAGCCAAAACACATGTAATTAGCATAATGTGGAATTTCAAGTGCAAGGGCAAAATGGACATTTCACCCTAAGCCTTGTGACAGCTGTATGACAGCTCACACACTCTCCAATTATCAGTTGTGATGTGTTGGCACTTGTCTCATGGCAATTGGCTTTGTGTAACTCATTTTCACTATGTTATGCCACATTTTGCATTTTCAAGTGAAGTTTAAAAATGACTTGGCCAAATATTGGACCTTGAAAGTTTATGACAGTTCAAACCATCTCTAATTGGCAAATGTGAGGTGTTGCAAAAACTCCCATGCCAAAATTCCAATTATTTCTCAACTTGGACCATTTTGCCCTTGGATTTTTAACTGTGCACTTGAAAAATGACTTTTTGCATTGACCACTTTTGAGGAATTCCAATTATGCACCATGAAAGTACATGTCAAATGGAGTTTGCACATAAAAAGATCACTCAATTTGGACACTCCATGTGGAAGTTATGCCACTTTGATTATGGGTCATTTTTGAAATTGAATGGACCATAACTTGCCAACCATACATGGGAATTTCAAGTTCTTGGACTTTTTGGAAAGGTGAGAACAAGATCTACAACTTTCATGTTGAACAAATTTTCATTTGAAGCTTCCTTGGACATGTAATTTTGAGGTCAAAAACTTTCCATTTTTGGAAACTTCCATTACAAGTCACTTTCTATTTTTGGCAATTTCTTGTCTGACTTGATTTTCTCCATTCTTGAGCTTTGAAATATCAAATAACACTTGTTCCAACATGAATGAAGTGTATCCAACTCAATTCCACCTCCAAATCCATTAAATCAAGCACAGTTGACCACATTTGACTTTTTCAACTGATAGATGAATCGGGCAATGCATTGATCCAGCTGAACCCCAACCTTCTGATGAAATGGCTCAAGGGTGAAACCCTAGCCTCAATATTCACAATAAAATCATGTGATGATCCCCATAGCCATCATAGACCCCATCTCCTTGCCATGCCCTGATTGGCCCAATGCACCTGATTAGGGTTGACCAGTGGTCAAAACCCTAATCTCAAGGTATGTGCTTCAACACTTGATGATGACAAACCATGATGATGATGATGTATTATTCCAACCAAGATGAAGACCAATCTCTTTGAGAATCAAAACCCTAATTTGAACCACCACCCTCAGATGGCTAATGACCAGTCCAATGAAACCCTAGCTTGCATCATGACCTCCTATCTTCTGATCTAGACTTGGGAGAATGGCTTGCACAATGTAACCACATGATATGCAATATGCAATGCCTAATTACCTAAAAATGATATGTAATATGTTAAGCTAGTCCCAAGAGAGGAGGGCAAATTTTGAGGTGTTACACCATGGACGAGTTACGTTGTCAATTTTTTTTGTTGAGGAAAACGTCTTTAACATTCAACAACGCTAGCATGAGGCTAGTCCCATAGGGGATATGTAAGGCCAATCCAAACCAAAGAAAACCTATAATAGGTCATGGATCAGACTCAGGCCTTCAAAGTTTATCGTAGGTCACGCTCACACCTTCTAAGGCCTGACCTGACCTGGCCTATTTCCACCCCTACGTGGAGGAGGAACTTAATGACTTTTCCCTTTACAAGTCCCCGTGCTTGAGGGATTCTGTAGTGATATTTACAATAAATATAATAAATAAATTTACATCTTAACCCTGATTAAACCTAATTAAACAAGTTTTTTTATATCCCTAATGGTCATTTCATCCCCTAGTTATTTCAATTGTTAAAGGAGTAATTATTAGAATTTGTTTTAATTATTATAAATATAACCTTTAAACTTCCAATATTGCACCATAATCATTATATTTCTCAATTCCAAAACATAAAAAATTGATATCATTCATACTAATAAACTCCGTTTCTCTTTCATCTTTTTCCCTTATCCATAAATATAGAGATGCATTATTGCCTTCTTCCATTTTTTGAGTTTTCAATCCTACTGTGAGCTGGCAAATTTCAACCACGCCGAAGGGAGAAATCATATTAGTAGAGATGCAGTCGAAAGCGGTTCGACAATTAGGAGGAACCTAAGTCAGGTCGAAGTGAAGTCGACAGAGTGGGTGATCTTGTCGAAGTCGAAGTGAAACGTGCCATGATGGATACAAATAATTCGAAGCAAAACACAGGGAAGTTACTAGAGACGTGGGTTGACAGGCTCTGACACGTGGCGCATCATGAATGGATCACAACCTCCTAGCAGTTATTTTTTATTACTATTTAAATAAATGTGATCTCCATTTCTAGAGGTGACAATTGTAACATTTCAATAGGAAAAACCTTGAAGTATCAAGCGTCTAAGAGAAAAGAGTTAACTTCCTGCTAAAATGTACACTTTCTTCCATATTTATTTTCAAATCATTTAACTTATCAAGTCATTTCATTTACTTTGTTCATTTACGTCTTTATCTTGCTTTTACCCTTTTACTTTTACTGCAACTTTTCTTGCAAACATTTTTACTTGTTGTTCTATTGATTCAAACACACCATATACTCAACACAAAATTGGTCTAGGACTTTGTAGCCGGTCCTACAAGTAAACCTCGATAGGAAGGCTAGAGATTGTTCGCCTGTGGCGAACAAATTGGCACACCTGGTGGGACACGTTGTGTTTAATATATGCAACTACGTAGTGGCAAAATGGTATCACCACGTCCAAACGAAGAACCGTCTTCGGGAGGAGACACAGTTGTGTCACAAGCGACCATGTTGGTTCCGATACTATATCTACGGTTTCGACTGCATATAGTGGACCGTTTTTAACACCGCGTCAGCCTGAAACTCCAAGACCGACAAAAATGGGGACTTCAGGGCAATATATGCCTAGTTTAACAATGCCCATATATAAAACTCCGGGAATGCCAATTGATTTTATGGCAAGTATGCATAATAGAAGTTCGACAATTGGTGAAACTCCATCGTCGTCATTCCCACGCTACCAGGGGTTAGGACCTTTGGCAAACCAATTTAGTCGACCCCCAGATTTAGGATTTTCGTTTCAGTCAATCCCAACTTTCACATCAAGTTCTGTAGCTGTCATGAGACAACATATGGATGAAAGCAATCACGAAATGGTCCACATACTGACTCAGCAAATGGGTACCATACTGAGAACTTTAATTCAGGATTCGACTCAGAGTTACCAACAACTGGTAGCTCAGATGTTCTGAATAGGGAATTTCCTAGGGGCTCCAAGAGCGTAAGTTCGTCAGACTCCCACACCTCCACCTAGACCGGAAACCCCGATCCGACATGAGGAGATGGTCGACAAAACGATTGAGCAAGAATACCAGGAAGTCGAACCAATACCTAGAGTGGCCCTAAGGCCTCCCATTGTATTAGTTAATAGAAATCAAGATCCCAACCATGTGGTCAGGAAGGTTCGACAAGAGGCAATGGCTAGGGAGTAAAACTTAGAAGATATTGTTGAACATATCATAATTCGAAACAGGATAAACCCCGACCTACAGAGGCCGACATATTCTTCTCCCTTATCAGATTTTATTTTACAAATAAAATTTCCTAGGGGGTGGAAGGTTTCAAAATTCACCAAGTTCGTCGGAGACAACGAAGAGTCTACCGTCGAATATGTTACCAGATATCAAATCGAAGCTGGAGACATAACAAACAATGAGGATTTGAAGTTGAAATACTTTCCAAATTCTCTTACAAAAATGCGTTCACGTGGTTTACAACACTACCTCCATAATCCGTCCAAACATGGACGCAGTTAGAGAGGTTGTTCCATGAACAGTTTTACATGGGACAGTCGAAAATAAGTCTGAAAGAACTTGCTAGCGTCAAACAAAAGACTGCTGAGTCAGTCGATCAATACCTCAATATGTTTAGAATCTTGAAGCCTAGATGCTTTACTTAAGTCCCTAAGCATGATTTAGTCGAAATAGCTGCACGTGGTTTAAACCATTCTATTGGAAAGAAGTTAGATACACAATATCTGAGGGATATGGCACAATTAACTGATAGGGTTCGACACATTGAACGCTTGAAAGCCGAAAAAACCAAAATTGGTCGATACCATAAGAAATAGAAAGTGTCTTATATAGCAGTTGATGAATACTCTTCTGATGATGAAGAGTCTATTGACGAAAGCGAGGTCAACGTGGCTGAACTCAAGCCTGGACCTCCTTCCATCGAAACAGAAAAAATAGATAAATATGTTGCTAAAACTTACACGTTTGATATGTCTAAGTGTGACGAGATCTTTGATTTATTAGTTAAATATGGTCAAATTATTGTTCCTCGGGGTTTAAAGGACCCCCCTTTAGAACAGGAAAAGAAAAAGGGATTTTGTAAGTTTCATAACTTTCTTGGTCATAAAACTTATCAATGTGTTCTTTTCAGGGATTTGGTGCAAAAAGCTATGAAAGAAGGCAGGCTTCAATTTGGCAAAAGGCCAAAGATACACGTGGACTCAGATCCTCTGAAGGTTGAAGAAGCCTTGTACTCTGAACCCTTTGAATGCATGATGGTGGAGACTACTGATGGTCTCATGGAGTCTCTGGATGTTGAGTCCTTAGCTAAATACTTTGAGGTATTGATGGTTGAAACTACTGAGGGTATCGATAAGAGAACTGAAGATGAACTAGAAGTGGTTTATCCTCAAGCGGGTGAAGACTTGATAGATTTCCAAGAGAAATGCAAAGTGAGTGGGTCAAAAGCGGTACTATTCCCAAGGCGTAACATTGTTTTTGACGAGAAATCCGCTGAAAGATTTGAAGCTGACAAAAAGAAGGCACAGAAAGAAGAGAAGCCTATCATCCCTAGATTTGTGTTCGAAGAACGTGAAGCACCATACCGAAATGAAGAATACATGAGGCACTTCCAACAGCCTCAACCAAAGACTTTCCTTCCTCCATTAGATATCCCATAAGAGAAGTGGGTGGAATCGATAAACTAGAAGGGGGGCAAGAAGCCAAAGTGGAGAGTGCTCAATTTCGAAAAAGAAGCAAATATTCCAGAAAAGAAGGTCAAACGAAGAGGTTATATGGTTTCTCCTAACTACAGGGGAAAAAACTCCATGACCAGAATGCAATTGAGGCGTTAGCAGCGAAATAAGAAAGCTGAGAAAGAGGCTCCAACTTCATAGTTAAAGCCTGTCGAAACCTATGGACAGAAAAGGAAACTCCCAAAAAGGAGTGTGGAAGGAGAAAGGGAATAGGATAATATCATATCAAAGTATGAAATGTTCATCCCAGGTCGAGAATGAGAAAGAACCTGAGAACACACTTCAATCAAATGAGGAGGAGCCTGAATACTCTCCTCAGTCATATGAGGAGGAACCTAAGTATTCTCCCTAGTTTGATGAAGAGTTTGATGAGGATATGTACGACGATACTAATGACGACACTTATGGTGAAGATTATGTTGTTAACTGCAACATCATATCAGTGTTGCCTGTAGAATATGATATTGTGTGGGAAGTCTCAGAAACAGAGGAGGACTTCATACCAGATGAAACTGTTGGAGGTAAACCATTATGCTATTACGTTATGAATAGTGGTGTGGTCGAGGAGCAAAAAGCCATGTTCAAAAGGCCTAGCCCAGGGATGATGTACCATCTAAAACCTTTGTTCATAAGGGGAAAGGTCGATAGGATAGCAGTGAACAAAGTGTTCATAGACGGAGGTGCAGCTGTCAACTTGATTCCTTACACTTTGTTTAAGAAGATGCGGAAATGCGATGATGATCTCCGACATCACAATATGGTTTTATCCAACTACGAGGGAAAAATCAGTGACATACTTAGGGTTACCCAAGTCGATCTAGCTGTTGGTACAACCACGCGATCGACGCTCTTATTCCTAGGAAGGGAATGGATCCATGGAATAGGAGCAGTTATATCGATTGTACATCAAAGACTCATAATCTGGAGAAAGGACTACATTGTTGAAAATATCAAAGCTGACTAGAGTTATTACAGGATCGATGAGGCCAAGGGCTCGAATAAATCTTTCGACCAATATTTGGCAAACATCGCACCTTGTGATGACGATTCGGGGTCCTACACTTCAGTCAACACATGATGTATCTTGAACCTCAATCCCGACTACAAATTCATCTGGGATGCTAAAGAAGAAATGGAGCCATAAATGGTAATTCCACCTATGGGGTGGCCTGCAGTCGATGGAGATGACTGCTGAGTCAGAAAGTTTGACTCGTATTTCAACCTATTTGGATGAGAACAAAAGAAAGTCGGCTCTAGAAGCTGAGAAACTACAAATTTTGGCTATCGAAGCCAAAGTTGAAGAATGTGAAGATGGCCGACAAGGCCAAACAACAACTTCAGAAAGTCGGAGGCTTGATTGCATTTATAACAATGAGCCTTTGGGGTATGAGAAAAATCCATTGAATGAGTTATAAAAAATGCAAGCACGAGACCCACTCGAAGAGATTGATCTAGGAGATGGAGTCACAAAAAGACCAACATATATAAGCGTTAAGGTTGGGTCAAAGACGAGGGTTAAACTAATCGAAGTATTGAAAGAATACAGAGATTGTTTTGCTTGGAACTATGGCGAAATGCCTAGCCTGAATCGAAGTATGGTGGAGCATCGATTTCCTATTCAACTAGGAAAACAAAGAGTGAAGCAACATCCTCGATGGTTTGCTCCAGAAATCACAATAAACATTAAGCAAGAGATCGAAAGACTCCTAAAAAGTCGGTTCATTAGAACTGCAAGGTATGTATAATGGTTAGCTAATGTAGTACATGTTATTAAGAAGAATGGAACTCTTAGAGTCTATACAGATTTTAGAGACTTAAATAATGCTACTCCAAAAGATGAGTATTCGATGCCTGTGGCAGAAATACTAGTCGATTCAGCTGCAGGCTTCGAATACTTGAGTATGCTTGATGGTTATTCTGTCTATAATCAAATTCTCATAGCGGAAGATGATGTTCCCAAGACGACATTTCGATGTCCTGGAGCGTTGGGAACATACAAATGGGTTGTGATGCCGTTTGGTTTGAAAAATGCCGGAGCAACCTATCAAAGAGCCATGAATTCCATATTCTATGATTTCATTGAAAAATTTATGCATGTATACATTGATGATATTGTGATAAAATTTTCATCTAAAAATGATCATCTGGATCATCTTCGACGCTCATTCGAGAGGATGAGAAAATATGGATTCAAAATAAATCCATTAAGATGTGCTTTTGGTGTACATGTTGGTGTAAGCCCTAAAGGCCAATACTTTTGGTACTTGTATCAAATTATTTATTAATAATAAAAGGCTTTTTCTTTATTATGTTTGTTTAATAAAGTCCCTAGAATAGCTAGTCTGTTTAATGTATCAAGTATGACTTAATCATGAAATCACATTAAACATAAGGACACTATTCTTAAAGTATCCGTAGTCAAGCTTTATTGTGAAGTGGGATCACATTAAAGCATGAAGACTATTATGTTTATAGACTGATGATCACATCTCATGGATCATGGATAAAGAGTTATCAAGTCTTAAACATAGGTATGAATATTAAGAGTAATATTAATACCGGATTGACCCGCTATGAGAATACTATATAGAAAGTTATGCAAAGTGTCATAAGTTATTCTCATGGTGATAATGGTGTATACCACTCTTCGACCTGAAACCATTATGGACCCTAGATGTAGAGTCGAGTGCTTTATTGTTGATCAAACATTGTCCGTAACTAGATAACCATAAAGACAATTGATGGGTACTCCACGAAGCATGCTAAGGGACATGAGTGACCTAGATGGAATTTGTCCATCCTGCGTAACATGATAAATGTCTATGGGCCCAGTATTGAATTGGACAAGGATGACACGATCTATGCCTTGTATTCAATATAGATATAAGGGCAAAAGGGTAATTATACACATAATTATTATCACAGAAGGATTTGTCAGATCACATGACATTTTCGTGTCTTGGGTAGCAGTGATGTGTTGCTAGATACCGCTCACTGTTTATTATGTTAAATACGTGATTTAATATAATTGCCAACGCCGCGAAAACCTATAGGATCACACACAAAGGACGGATTGATGAGAGATAGAGTAACTAAGGAATACCGTAATGTACGGTGCCCTTAAGTGAATTATAGAACATCGTAAGGTACGATGTACTTAAGTAGAAAATGAAATATGGTAAGGTACCACACACTTAAGTGATTTTGGCATATTATGAGATATGGGCCATATACACTTAAGTGGGCTTTTTAGCTTGAAGCCCACACAAGTGGTTCTATAAATAGAACCCTTGGGTAGAAGCATTGTCACTCTTGCTTGCAATTTTGTTTCTCTCTCTCTCTCTCTCTCACTCAAAGCCTTCATTCGTAGCAGCTAGCACTGAGATTGAAGGAATCCGTTCGTGTGGACTGAGTAGAGACGTTGTCATCGTTCAACGTTCGTGATCGCCACAAGAGGTAACGATTCTATCACTGATCATGCCCATTCGTAAGGATCATTAAAGGAGAAAACATTAAATTCCACTGCGCCTTGGATGGCAATTCTCCTTCAGTGGTATCAGAGCCTGGTTACGAAACCATGAATCTGATAACTGTTTTTTTTTCTATATTAATACGATTAAAGACAGAATGAATCAAAGATTAATTTGAGATCGATAAAATTATATATATGATATAAGTAATCTTGATGCAAAATACATTATATATGATATAGTGTTCTCGTTTCGTTCATTCAAACACTCAATGGTTATTTTCCTTTGAGCGATCAATGGTCGTTTGCTTCTTGATCCGACATTAGTATGGTGAAGCAATGACGTGTTGATCAATCATACTGAATCAACAATCGAGAAGTGTTTGACGGTCTGAAATTGGTGCATTAGGGTTAGTGACGGCACAAGGGTTGTGTTGTCAGAGAGTTATGCGATTGGGGTTGTGACTGCACAAGAGTTGTGCTTTCTAACAAATTTTCGTACAGTGTTAACCGGTTAACGCATGTGGTTAACCGGTTAACGCAAGATGAAATTCAATTTTCTATGTTTTTCAAACAGTGTTAACCGGTTAATGCAATTGGTTAACCGGTTAACGCAAGGCAGAAAACAATTTTTGAACAGATTTTCAAACAGTGTTAACCGGTTAACGCATATGGTTAACCGGTTAACGCAAGGCAAAATTCATCCGTTCGGCTAACTCTGTGTAATGTGATCGGTCATCGAGATTTAATTTGGTTTTAATTGATTAAAAGAATTAAAATTGATAATAATAATAATAATGTGTTTATTATTGTCTTGTGGTGATCGGTTATGGCCTTAGTTTTCCTTTATTTTGTTTTGGGTTTTAAAATACGACCTGCGTGTCGTGCCTCTCTTTTAATCTCTCAATGTAACTTCTTTTCTCATCTCACTCCCTCGTATGTAAAACGAGTTTCTTTATATAATGTAATGTTATGAAGAAAGCAAAGAAGTCAGTGCCAAAGGAGGACAACCTTGAAGATCTTGCTTGGAGAAGTTTAGATCGTTATTAGGTTAACATAGGTTCTCTCATTGGCTTGGGAGAACAATTGCGCTAGGGGCCATAACTGTTTCATTATATATGTATGTTGATGCATGTGAATGTATGTTGATGCATGTGAGAGACGATTTATATGATAAATAAGCCGGTGAGATCAGAAAATTGTAATTCCCTCAAATTAAATATTAAGTTTATGCTTTCCAAGTTTTAACACTCATCAAGACTAGTATCGGATAATGTAGGTTTCGCCTACGCGAGGTGCATGTTCTATATTAGTAAGGTGCGATGGGATAATTGTAATATACAACTGTTAAAACAATAGGTCAAACTTAACTAAACAAATTATAATAATATTATATATGTTTGCTTTCCAAGTTTTAGCAGTCATCAAGACTAGTATCGGACAATGTAGGTTTCGCCTACGCGAGGTGCATTTTCTATATTGGTAAGGTGCGATGGGATAATTGTAATATCCAACTGCTAAAACGATGGGTCAAACTTAATTATAATAATATTATATATGTTTAGAAGCAAGAGTTGGGAATGATCCATATGATGGATTGGAATAAGGAGTTATTCACCCAACTGAAATTTTCGAGAGTTGTATGAGATACAACTGGAAGGAGTTCCTACCTAAATAACCTAGTTTTGTGTAATCCGCCTACGCGGACTTAGAACAAAGTGAAATATGGATCTCGACCCACTAGAAAATCTTCCAATGGGATTTTCCGAATCAAATGATGAGGGTCATTTGTTTTGAGTAAAATAGTGGGAGCATATTTAATTAAAGGCCTAATTAAATATGTCAATGATACTTATATTTTCATTAATCCTTATGTAGATTACCATGACAACAAACACCTCTAACAACATCTTGCGATCAATCCTTGAGAAGGAAAAATTGTCTGGGACAAATTTTCTGGATTGGTACCGAAACATGAGGATTATCCTCAAACATGATAAAGGGAAAGGCAAGGAAGTTGTCAAACCCAAACCCACTATTGCTGCTTTGAAGCCTAGTGGAGGCATAGCAAAAGAAGACACCTGCTTCCATTACGGTAAGACCGGACACTGGAAGAGGAACTGCCCAAAGCACCTGGAAGATAGGAAGAATGGAGTAGAGACTTCAACTTCAGGTATTTTTGTTATTGAAATTAATTTATCTACTTCTGCATCATGGGTATTAGATACTGGATGCGGTTCTCACATTTGTACAAATGTGCATGGACTAAAAGGGAGTAGAGATTTGGCAAAAGGTGAAGTCGACCTACGAGTTGGCAATGGAGCAAAGGTTGCTGCTTTAGCCGTAGGAACTCATATATTGACTTTACCTAGTGGTTTAATAATTTAGTTAGAGAACTGTTATTATGTACCTGCAATTAGCAGGAATATTATTTTCGTTTCTTGTTTGGACAAGTTTGGTTTTTCATTCATAATAAAGAACAATTGTTGTTCAATTTATTTGAAGGATATATTCTATGCTACTGCACAAATGAGCAATGGATTATATGTCCTTGATCTTGAAATGCCTATTTATAACATTAATACTAAAAGGATGAAACCTAATGAGTTAAATCCAACTTACCTTTGGCATTGTCGATTAGGCCACATAAATGAGAAGCGCATTTCCAAACTCCATAAAGATGGACTCTTGGACTCTTTTGATTATGAATCATATGAGACATGCAGATCTTGTTTAATTGGAAAGATGACAAAGTCTCCATTCACAGGAAAATGTGAAAGAGCTAATGATCCTTTGGCCCTCATACATACTGATGTATGTGGACCACTGAACATACCAGCCAGAGGAGGTTTTCAGTACTTCATCACATTCACTGATGATTTCAGTAGATATGGTTATGTGTATTTAATGAAACACAAATCAGAGTCCTTTGAAAAGTTCAAGGAATTCAAGAATGAAGTACAAAACCAACTAGGTAAGAATATTAAAACTCTTCGATCAGATCGAGGTGGTGAGTATTTAAACCTAGAGTTTGATGACCATCTGAAAGAGTATGGGATCCTATCCCAACTTACTCCTCCTAGAACACCCCAATGGAATGGTGCATCTGAGAGAAGAAATCGAACCATGTTGGACATGGTCCGATCCATGATGAGTCACGCCGATCTTCCAAACTCATTTTGGGGACATGCACCGTTGACAGCAGCTTACACACTTAACCGTGTTCCATCCAAAAAGGTTGAAAAGACACCATATGAGTTATGGAGTGGTAAGAAACCACATATGTCTTACATGAAGATTTGGGGTTGCGAAGTTTATGTGAAACGACAAATTTCAACTAAGCTTGAGCCCAAATCTGACAAATGCTTATTTGTGGGGTATCCTAAAGAAACAAGAGGGTATTCTCATGGTGATAATGGTGTATACCACTCTTCGTCCTGAAACCACTATGGACCCTAGATGTAGAGTCGAGTGCTTTATTGCTGATCAAACGTTGTCCGTAACTGGATAACCATAAAGACAGTTGATGGGTACTCCACGAAGCATGCTAAGGGACATGAGTGACCTAGATGGAATTTTCCCATCCTGCATAACAGGATAAATGTCTATGGGCCCAATATTGAACTGGACAAGGATGACACGGTCTATGCCTTGTGTTCAATATAGACATAAGGGCAAAAGGGTAATTATACACATAATTATTATCACAGAAGGATTTGTCAGATCACATGACATTTTCGTGTCTTGGGTAGCAGTGATGTGTTGCTAGATACCGCTCACTGTTTATTATGTTAAATACGTGATTTAATATAATTGCCAACGCCGCGAAAAACTATAGGGTGACACACAAAGGACGGATTGATGAGAGATAGAGTAACTAAGGAATACCGTAATGTACGGTGCCCTTAAGTGAATTATAGAACATCGTAAGGTACGATGTACTTAAGTAGAAAACGAAATATGGTAAGGTACCACACACTTAAGTGATTTTGGCATATTATGAGATATGGGTCATATACACTTAAGTGGGCTTTTTAGCTTGAAGCCCACACAAGTGGTTCTATAAATAGAACCCTTGGGTAGAAGCATTGTCACTCTTGCTTGCAATTTTGTTTCTCTCTCTCTCTCACTCAAAGCCTTCATTCGTAGCATCTAGCACTGAGATTGAAGGAATCCGTTCGTGTGGACTGAGTAGAGATGTTGTCATCGTTCAACGTTCGTGATCGCCACAAGAGGTAACGATTCTATCACTGATCATGCCCATTCGTAAGGATCATTAAAGGAGAAAATATTAAATTCCGCTGCGCCTTGGATGGCAATTCTCCTTCAGTACATGCAAGAGAATTTTTAGGTATCGTGGTGTAAGACCCTAATTTTGACCCTAAGATCCCTCATGGCATCATGTTATTGCACAAGTGCATTGCCTCAAGGATCATAGCATGTTTGTCTCCTTAACCATAGGGTTGGGATTTGTTTGAGTGTTTTGAGACCATCAAGCATGCTTGTATTGTATGATATTTCTTTTATTATTTTTATTACTAACCAAAAGCACAAAAAAATGTCACTAACTCTTTGTTTTGAATCTCAAGTGATCATGTGCTCCAATGCTCCTAGGAGGCTCCTAAGCCCAATGCAATGGCCAGATGAAGATGAGAAAAAGAATTACAATGGTCCAAAAAGCTCCTAATCATCACATATGTCTCCCAAGTTCCTCAATTTACCAATTTGATCAGGATAACTCAAAGGGCTTGAGGATTGTTTCTCAAGGAAACCCTAATTCAGCTATGTTTTTATTGTGCCTTGCCCATGAAGCAATCTCAACCTCTGATCAAATTTAATCAAGGTAAGTTCTGTAATTCATGATTTTATGCATATGTGAGCTTATTTGAGAATCCTCAATCATTTATTCATCAAGATTGGAAGTTTGGCCTTGAAAAGTTGACCAGTCAAGTCATCTGACTAAGCTGAGCACCATTGAGATATAACTTTTGATGTGTTCGTCAAATGAAGATGACCCCAAGAGAAAAAATGTTCTTAAGAACCATATGAACAACTTTAATGTTCATAAAAAATCCATTTGAAACTTTTAAGGTCATCATTAATTTCAAAACATTATAGGTCATTTTGACTGAAACCCTAATTTTGGGTCAACTTACCAAGGACATAACTTCCTTAATTTTTATTATTTTTAGGTGATACCAAATTCATTGGAAATATTAAGATGTCTATTTAAAATGTTATGTTGTACAAAATTTCATAATCCTAAAATAAATACATGTGATAATACAAAACATTATAGGTCATCTTGGACCTAATTCATTGAATTTGAAAAAGTACCCAACTTAAAATGCCCATAACTTTGTCATGGAAAATCCAAATGATGCAAAATTTAAGTCTAAGTTGATCATTTTGAAAAAATATACAACTTTTATGTTGGAGGGTTTTCATTTGAGGCTTGAATCATGAGAACGGAGGGGTTTGATTAGGCTTACTTTTAGTGAGAATTTTCAAAGGTGACTTAAACATGTTTTGTACCTAAATTTTCACATCCAGTTTTCATTAATTTCCAAATGACAAATGAATTTTTGCCCAACATAACTTTTGTTCCTTATTTCAAGGGCTTTCCAACCATTACTCACATTATTTTTTTGGACTTACCATTGGTGAGTTTCAAAGAGCTCTTCATTTATGTGCATTTTAGTATTTCATGATGAAATTTGTGTATGCAAGCTAGTTCCCTCCAAAATGCACGTCCAATTACTCTTAAAATGAACTTAGCAAGATGTTTCACTCATGATTAGGCCTCACATGCGCCTGTACAGGCCCATGCATATCCATTTTCAAATGCCATGCACACGAGGGAAGCATGATGCACAACCAATCTCAGCTATAAATAAACACTCATTCTCATTCATTCATCAACCTTTTGGAGATCTGAAACGCCACAGCATTGAAACCATAGCCATACCAAAGGAGTTTTTTCTCACTTTCGAGCTTGAAATTCAACATCATTAGTTGATCTTCAAAGCTCAATTCCTTAACCTTTCATCTCCACTACATCCCTAGAACAAAGAGGAGCCAAGATCTTGAAGGAATCGTGACCTGAAGAGCTTCAATTCAGAGGTATACCTTCAAAGTTTTTGGATCTAGAACTTGCAATTCAATATAGTATTTTCTTTTTTGTGTGGTTTTCTGAAGTCCTCACACTTGAGGCAAGCCATTGGTGGTTTCAATTTTCCATTTCGTGCACTTACAGTCGGTACACCATGATCTTCTACTTCACATTTCTCTCAACATAGGAAGAGTGAGGAAGATCCATGGATACAGTGGTGATCTCCATCACACAAGCTTCAATTCCATGTTCTTACTTTCCATTTTTATTAAGTTTTTTTTCTCTGCAACTGGTGGCCGAAATTGGTTGGTTCACCGGAGAAGATGGTGGTTTCCACCACCATCACCGCGTGTACACATTCACAACCTTTGGATTTGGTTCTCATGTTTTAATCGTGTGCATCCATTATGTGTACTTCATTTAATTCACTATGCCACGCTTTTGACTTGGTTACACGTTGCGCCCTCACATCTGAACCATTCAGCCTTGCCACATCAATTAATGAATCTCATCCTGTGGCTGCGCATTTTTCATTTATTTCTATTTTCTTTTATTTTCAGTTAATTCCTTTTATTTTCAAAAATTCATAAAAAAATTATTTGAAGTCATAAAAATATGAGACCAATTCCAAAAAAATTCTTGAAAAATCTAGTTTCATATTTTGATTTTTAATTATTTTTGTGACTTCATTTAATATTTTTTGTGAATTATTTGGTTTTTAATAGTTTTAATTCATTTTAAAATACTTTCTGACTTTTGAAAAATCCAAAAATATTTTCCTAGCATTTATGGATCATGATAAGTCAATGAAAAATAATCTCATCAATTTCTTATTTGATTTGAGATTTATTTGAGATTTTAATCCATTTTGTGCTATTTTTAATTGTTTTTAATTGCTTTCTGATTTCAAAAAATTTTGAGAAAATTAGTCAAAGCTTGTTTGACCATGTTGAACCTATGAGAATTTAATCGGACTTGTTGAAGTTGATTTGAATTGAATTTGAGGTTTGACCTTATTTGTTGATTTTTTATTTGCATTTTATTTTAATTCAAAAAATACCAAAAAAATATTGTTGACTTGTTATCTTCATTTCTTTTCTGTTTGGTGTTGATTGATGATGATTTGATTCACATTTGATCAATTGGATTTGATACTTGTCTTCTTTTCCATTCCCTTTCATCTTCATCCCATTCTTTCCATCATTGGCCAATGAGTTAATGTCTTATGGTTGGTCCTGACAAATGAGAGGTTTAACCTTCTTTGATCCAAACCAAACTCAACTTGATCAATGATCAAGTGAGTTATTTTGTGTCCAAGATAGGTTGCTTCTTGGTCAAGCAAATAACCTAAAGTCCTTACAAGGCCCTTCCCCTTTTGTTTTGGCATGACAAGTTTATGGAGCTTGGCTTACTAGTCATGATCTCTAACTTGTGTTTCTTTGCCTATATTTTTATTGACCGGCCTCAGATAGGTGTGACTACTACATTAGTCCACTTACGATTGCTTAACATAACGCTACATTGTCTTATGACAAACTAACATAACTTTACTAACTACTAACTTTAATTTGAGCATTTAATTTTCTTGTCATTTACTTTTAATGTCATTTATTTCTTGCCCATTATTCATATTGATTTTCCTTTTGCTCATTTGAGCACATATTTTATGTTTATGTCATTTTCCTTTTGCTCATTTGAGCCCATTATTGTATATAAATATATTGTCATATTGTGTTTGCTTTGTGTTTGTTTTGTGTGAACCAAATGTAAAAGGAGAAAGGACTTATAATTAGGACTTACCTATGCTTAAAGGAGTTCAAGAGCAACTAGGCCTCATGCCTTTACAATGCTAAATTTGTTGAAGAGCAACTAGGCCTCATGCCTTTAGAATGCTAAATTTCAAAGTTGATCTTCAAGGACTTCTCATCCAAACTTATTCTTTGTCCATTCCCTTTATTATGTTTTGTGAACTTTTAGATGTTTGCTTTTATGTGATAGGGATCCTACCTTGAGATTGTGAAAAGAGGACCATTGTCATGAGTATCCAAGTTAAGAGACAAGCCAAATGGAGATCTTAGGAGCTTGAATCCAAATTGTGTGATTGCTTGTTTGTGTGCTAAGTCCAAAGGAAAGGAGCATCTTGAATCATCTATATGATTCCAAGAAAATGAACTCCAAGGGTTTATCTTTCCCCTCTTATCTTTGTTTGCTTTTAGGACTATCCCTTCTCTTCTTCTCCCCACTCTAACCAAGCCAAAAATATTTTTCTTCAAACTTTGACTTTGTCTCAAATTAGAAACCTAGGCCTTAAGCCTTTGACTTTTCAAAACCATTTTCATCAATACTCATTGTGAATAAATCTTAATCCAACTTTGACTTCATTTTGTAAATAAACCTAACTTGTAAATATAACTCATTCCAAGTTGTTTTTGTGGTTCCAATGGCCATCTTATTAAAAACTTTTCTAAAAACATTAGTCATAGGTTTGAGTTATCATAGTGGTTGATGTAAATCTCACCTCATCTTTAATGGTTGGATTATAAGTCTTCCATGCTTATTATAGGGTTAACCCCTCAGTAGCATGTTGAAGCCCTGCTCACATGGTGGATTGTTGGTTTAGGTTGAGTTTTCTCCCTTTGATAACAAAAGACCTTAAGGCTTTTGGTCAAATCAATTCACCAATCTTTGAGATTTTTACCCCGAACTACGAGGTTTTGGTCCTCCTTTGTGATGGTACGTAGGCAATGGGTTCATCCATTCAAACAACAAAATTTGTAAATATAATATATTCTTCTCTCATCCCCCCAATCTTTTGTACAAATATTTTCACAAATACCAACCCACAACACATATTTGCAAAAAGGGTTCCCTTAGAGTACTAAGGATGTTTTGGGTGCGTAAAACCTTCCCATTTCATAACCAACCCCCTTACCCAGATCTCTGACATTTTCATTAGTTTTTGATTTGAAAAACTTCTTACCTTGGCTTTTGTTCGCTTTTTAGCCTTTCCTTTGGACAAATAAAAGTGCGGTGGCGACTTGAATTGTATGTTGACTTTTGGTTAATTCAATAAACCTAAAGGTAACGAAAACCCCGTTACACGTGGTACACAAGAAAGACATCGATATCAACCAAAACAAAACAAAAGCAATTTTGGATCTCAAGACTCCATCGACAAAGAAACATGTCCAGTCTTTGTTGGGGAAGATAAACTTTTTGAGAAGATTTATATCAAATCTAAGTGGAAAGACAAAGGTTTTTTCGCCACTACTCAAGATCAAGAAGGAAAGTGATTTTCACTGGGGGAAGAGCAGCAGGAGGCTTTCAACGCCATCAAGGAATACCTCACAAAGTCTCCCATTTTGTTACCACCTAGTAGGAATAAGAATATGAGTTTGTATATTGCTACGTCGGATACGACCATAGAAAGTATGTTAGCTCAAGAGGATGACAGTGGTATCGAAAAACCCATCTATTACCTTAGTCGGATTTTGATAGATGCTGAAACTAGGTACAATGTGATTGAAAATTATGCATGTGCTTGTACTTCTCATGTATGAAATTAAAGCAATATATAAAACCAGTTGATGTTTATGTCTCGTCTCATTGTGGTGTTATTAAAAATATGTTGTCTAAATCCATTCTACATAGTCAAATTGGGAAGTGGGCACTAGCATTAATAGGATTTTCTTTAACATATAGGCCTTTGAGGGCTATGAAAGGCCCGATAGTGGCAGATTTTATTGTAGATCATGCTATAGTTGAACCTTCACTAAATATGGTTGACACGAACCCTTGGAGGTTATACTTCGACGGGTCAAGCCACAAAAATGGAACAAGAGTTGGGATCTTAATATTATCCCCACAAGACATTATGATGAAGTTCAAATGTAAAGTCGACGGAAAATGTTCCAATAACAAAGCAGAGTACGAAGCCCTAATAATTGGTCTCAAAATCTTAAGGGACTTAGGGGCCAAGAAGGTCAAAATAAAAGGGGATTCAGAGCTAGTGATTAGACAAATCACACGAGAATACGAGTGCATTAAAGAAAATCTGCTGATGTATTTCGCAATGGCGACACAACTGTTAGAGTGCTTCGAGGTTGTCAGCATCACGCATGTGCCCAGAATGGAGAATCAAGAAGCCAACGAGTTAGCACAAATTACCTCTGACTACAAGGTATCAAAAGAAAAGCTCAAGGATTTTATTAAAGTAAAAGAAAAGATGGTCTTCAGCAACAAATTTCTTGAAATTTTTGTAAGACACGAAGTTTTTGCCATTGACAATTTCAGTCAGATTGGAGAAAACCAATCATAGAGTACTTAGAAAATCCAATTGGAAAGACTGACAGGAAAATCAAGTATAGATCTTTAAGCTATGTACGCATGGGAAATGAGTTATTGAAGAAAACTCCAGAAGGAGTGTTGCTCAAGTGCCTTGGAGATACAGAAGCATACTTAGCAATGTCTAAGGTACACAATGGAACCTGTGGGGCACACCAAGTTGGCTATAAAATGAAATGGCTATTATTTTGACAAGGTGTTTATTAGCCAAGTATGTTAAAAGACTATATTGATTTCTCCAAAGGGTGTCAAGAATGTCAGATGTACACAAGCGTCCAACATGTACCTAATAACTGGTCTCAAAATCTTAAGGGACTTAGGGGCCAAAAAGGTCGAAATAAAAGGGGATTCAGAGCTAGTGATCAGACAAATCACACTAGAATACAAGTGTATTAAAGAAAATTTGCTGATGTATTTTGAATAGTGACAAAACTATTAGAGTGCTTTGAGGTTGTCAGCATCACGCATGTGCCTAGAATGGAGAATCAAGAAGCCAACGAGTTAGCACAAATTACCTATGGGTACAAGGTATCAAAAGAAAAGCTCAAGCATTTTATTGAAGTAAAAGAAAAGATGGTGTTGAACGTCTCGCCGTCACCCAATATGGCAATCTCAAAAACTGTGTGTGTGTGTGAGGAGGGGGGGGGGGCGCAGAGGTCTTCAGAAACAAATTTCTTGAAAATTTCGAAATTTTTGCAAGACACGGAGTTTTTGCCATTAATAATTTATCGCATCCAGATTGGAGAAAACCAATCATAGAGTACTTAGAAAATCCAGTCGGAAACACTGACAGGAAAATCAAGTATAGAGCTTTAAGCTATGTATGCCTGAGAAATGAGTTGTTGAAGAAAACTCCAGAAGGAGTGTTGCTCAAGTGCCTTGGAGATACAAAAGCATACTTGGCAATGTATGAGGTACACAGTGGAACCTGTGAAGCACACCAAGTTGTCCATAAAATTAAATTGCTATTATTTCGACAAGGTGTTTACTGGCCAAGTATGTTAAAAGACTATATTGATTTCGCCAAAGGGTGTCAAGATTGTCAAATGCACATAAGCGTCCAACATGTACCAGCCAACGAGTTGCATGCAATTATCAAGCCTTGGCCTTTTCGAGGGTGATCATTAGATGTCATTGGTGAGATTTGACCAGCCTCATTAAAACAACAAAAGTTTATCCTAGTCAGAATAGACTACTTTACAAAATGGATAGAAGTTATCCCTTTGGTAAAAGTGGATCAAGAGGTTGTGATCAAATTAGTTCAAAAACACATCGTGTATAGGTTCGGGATTCCTGAAACCATTACGAAAGATTAAGGATCAGTTTTTGTGGGTCAAAAGATGCAAGAGTTCGCCGCTGAAACAGGGTTCAAGTTGGTTACTTCCACACCTTACTACGCCCAAGCAAATGGCCAAGTCGAGGCAACCAACAAAGTGATAATTGGTTTAATCAAAAAACATGTTACCAGGAAACCTAAGAATTGGCATAAAACATTAGACCAAATTTTATGGGCTTGTCGAACATCCCCAAAAGAGGCAACGAATTCAACACCTTTCCGTTTGACATTTGGGCACGATGTTATGTTGCCAGCAGATATTTGTTTACAATCAGTTAAGGTACAACGACAAAATGATATCCCATCGGAACAATATTGGATATTGATGTTCGACAAACTAACTGATTTAGATGAAGAAAGGTTGGCTGCAATAGACATGTTAATACGACAAAAGGCGCATGTGGCCAAAGCATACAATAAAAGGATTAAGATGAACACCTTTGCAATAAATGATTACGTTTGGAAGGTAATTTTTCCTATGGATCAAAGAGATCAAACTTTAGGAAAATGGTCACTAAAGTGGGAAGGACCACTTCAAATAATCCAAACGTTTACTAACAATGCCTACGAAATTCAGGAGCTGGGTATTGATCGAAGAATCTTAAGGGTAGATGGGAAATATTTGAAAAAATATAAACCTATGCTATAAGAGATTCAAATTAAAATATAGTGAGAATGATCATTAATTATTAAATCCAAGATGGCATACAAAATGGTCAACCAACACCACAATTGCCTCGATAAAAGAAATACATCAAGTAGGAAACCTAGACTTAAAGTATTCAAAAAGGGTCTTCTCATGACCAATTCTGCTGTCAAGGAGGATTTTCTTCTCCTGTAGTTGGCTAATCTTTGCTTTAATTTCAAGGGCCTTTTCGCCGTGTGCAATCCCTTTAAGAATCTCCTGGTCGACGACATCTTGAGTAGGAAGAGGTTCAATCGTATCCAAAGAGGCCCTTTGTACTTCAACCTCAGCAATCTTCTTAGTAAGTTTAGCAATTTGAGCTTGATAATCTGAGATTTGCTGATCAGAGACTTGCTGTTTGTTAAGACGTTCATATTTTTTGACCTCAAAGTCATTGAGTTTTTTCTCACAAACTTCACTAAAATCCCACTCTCGTTGATCTTTGTTTTAATTTGAAAACCAGCATTTTAAAAAAGAGAGAGATCCTTTACCAGTTGGGTGAAGAAAGCTTCAAACTCAATAAAGTATCTGGAAACCGAAGCAGGAAGCTCGTGTAGGGCAAGTTCGTCGAGCAGTTTGAGGATGTCGCGTGCCAAGGGTCCTTCTTCTTCGAAGATAATTAGAATCTCATGCTCAAACAAATAATCTTTTAACTGTTGAAGTTTGAGAGTGATAGTGGCATCCATTCATGGAGCAGGTACGAAAATCAAAGAAGAAGGTTGAACCTCAGTCGATATTTGGCAAAATTGCTGCAGCTTTCTTAGGGCCTATGTCGAATCCTGTCGCTTCATGGCCAAAATCTCTTCCGGAGTAAGAGTACTAAAAGAAGTACCTTCACCAGCAGCGGCCGAAGGGGCATGAGTTTGTTGAGTGTTAAGATTTTGTTGAGCCTCAGGAGACACTCTTCGGAACTCATCTTGCCTTTGAGGACTCAAGAGAGTAGTAGCCTCAACTGGTTGGGTTTTGATCCTCATGTTGACTATGGGCTCAGCAGGAGTTGAATCAGCCGAATGTCCCTATAAAAAAGAAGTCAGGATCCATCTTGGAGAATAATTCACGAGGTGGTGAAACAAGGGGAGTCAAATACCTGGGGAGCCATGTGTTATGGGGAAGCTGGAGTATTTCTTGTTTCACCCTGGGGCGCAAAGACTTCAGTAAGATCATCAGGAACTGAGGTCTTTGTGGTCGAAGAAGTAATTCTTGAAGGAGGTTGTTTGGCTAAAACTTTCTTTTTTCGGGCCGGAGTAAGCAGAGTAGTTGGTGGGCCTTTGATGTAGGAAATATATGTGAATGCGCGCTGCCATCAGAATCTTCGTTGTCGACCGAAGGCACCTCTTCAAGAACCTAAGTCATAAGATACGTAAGAGGGTGACTGAATTTTAAAACCTCATGAAACGTTAATACACGAAGTATCTTTGGTTTCGGAGTCGAGGGCGCCTTTTGTCTTTTTGAAGGTTTGCTTGGGGCTGGCGCAACAACTGGAAGTCTCTTTCGACTCTAGAAGATAGAAACAGAGAAAAAGAAGTTGTTATTTTGCTTCTCAAAGAAGGAAAAAGAGAAGGAATAGTGATTACCTTCTTTGTTTGGGCCTCGTCAGCATTAATAATTTGGATTATTTCGTCGAGAGCGTCAGTAGTCGGCGGTGGAGCAGGCGTTTCGCCAGCGAGAGTGTAGAAAACATTGATCATGTGTTAGAGAAAACGTGCACCGGGAAAAAATTGACGTTGGTAGTCGGACCATCACTCGTCAAAGTCTTTGGTTGTCAAGAAGGATTGTTGGAATTTGAAAATTGGTAATTCGAGGTGCTGAGTACACTTGTGAAAGCTAAGGCAAGCTTTATGGCCTTCAAACTTCAGGGGTCGACCAACCCATATGATGTCATTCGAATGTGACACCAAAGACTTCGGTAGCATCTGGCTATGGCCAAATTGGTGAGCCACCAAGTTGGGTTGGTAGCTCATGAAACCATATCCCTTCGACCCTGCCTCTATCCTGAAGGACGGTAGTGTAGGAGTCAAAAATGCCCTCCATACAGCACTCGATTGTGTTGCAACTTGAAGAGAATCACCAGGGAAAGGATTTTTAAACCATTTTCGGCCAAAGATTCGATCCATAAATGGGGCCATGCCTGGAACAAAGGAATTACCTCGATAAACATATTGAGATACTTCATAAAGAGGTGTTTGTTGGGAGATTCCTGACATGTCATTAAGGCGAGTCTTGCGCCTTCGACTGGTCGATCCTGATTCAAACGCATTATGCACCCTGACATCAGATAACCCAACTGGTACTCGAAGGTGGTGTTTAACCAAGGTTGTAGAATCCACATAGGGTCAGACAAGTTCAAGGCCTTTGGAGTAGAATGGACATATTTAAATTTTAGAGTCGTAAGCCCTAGAGAATGGTACAGGGAAGCTAGCAAAAGCTTACCTAAAGAAACATGTCGACCTTCATGGATTTGGATCTCCAGGCTTATGTAACTCTTGGATATTTGTAAAGAGCCAGGACAGAATACATAATACGAAAGCCAAAGAGTTAGAAATGCAATATGCTCTTCATCAGATACTTCGACATAATTTTGATCATGGTGGTCTTCGATATAATTCTGAAGGTTGGCGCGACTGGAAGAAAAGGTGGTTTCTATCAGAAGTGTAGGGTCGAAAGTTTCGCCCAGAGGTGATAAACCTGTAATAGCCGCCACATCAAAAAGAGTTGGCGTCAGCATACCACCGGGAAGTTGGAAAGTATTGGTCAAACCCTCCCAAAAATACATCGAAACTAGCAACATGCATGGGTTGATTCGATGGGCGTGTCTCGAGATCTGGATAACATTGAAATACCAACACTTCTCAATTGGTCTTGGCGTTTGTGTTGAACTTTGTTAAGCCAAGCCACATACTCCTTATTGCCAGGAGTAGGCATCAACCTAAAAACTCTAGACTTTGGATCCATGAACTTCACGTCGATGGTACCTTCCTTTTCAAAAGCTGGAGGGAGAGTAGGATTAAAACTAGGAAAATGGGACTGAACATTTTTGGGTTATGTTTGGGTGTCTGGATACGGCCTATGGAAGGCAATGAGTTTGTCAGAAATGATAAATGAAATGAGCATTTGGCGTTGCCAGATATTCACCACAGCATCATCAGTGGATGTTGGTTGAGGAATAGGTTTCATACTTTCTACTTCAGTAAGTTGAAACACGATAGGGTTGTTGCCAGTGTTGAAGGTTGATATGTCCTTGGTGTTAGTAGAGAAGGCCATTGCAGTGAAAGAAGGAGAAAAATGAGGAGAGTAATATCGCTTTGAAGGATTGCAGAAAAAATGCATAGATGAAGAAATAGAACGAAAAATGTTGAACGTGAAAAAATGGTATTTATAGGAAAACAGAATGGTAACCAAGGATCAGTCGATTGACGAAAGCTATCTGACTCAACGGTAGTGGAAAAGTCAGTAGCGTTAGTTGAAAATCCACGACCTATGAAGTAGCTTCTAATGATGGAATTTTTCTGGGAAATCGTGGCGCATAAAGGAATCATCATTGCGCAGAGCATCATTAACGATTAGACATCCAACCGAAATTTGGGAAAGTCAAAACGCCAAGTTTCTCCGTTGAAATGTCTCTCGTTTGAAACTGGCCTTTTAGGGGGGGAATTTTCTAGTTGGCAAATTTCGACCACGCCAAAGGGAGAAATCAGAACAACAGAGATGCAATCGAAAGCGGTTCAACGGTCAAGAGGAACCTAAGTCAGGTCGAAGTGAAGTCGACAGAGGGGGTGATCTTGTCAAAGTTGAAGCGAAATGTGTCATGATGGATACAAATCGTTAGAAGCAGAACATGGGGAAGTTACTAGAGACATGGGTTGACAAGCTCTGACACGTGGCGCATCATGAATGGACCATAACCTCATAGTAGTTATTTTTTATTACTATTTAAGTAGATGTGATTTTCATTTCTAGAGCTGGCATTTGTAACATTTCAATAGGAAAACACTTGAAGTATCAAGCATCTAAGAGAAAAGAGTTAACTTCCTGCAAAAATGTACACTTGCTTCCACACTTATTTCCAAACCATTTAACTTATCAAGTCATTTCATTTATTTTGTTCATTTAAATCTTTATCTTGCTTTTACCCTTTTACTTTTATTGCACATTTTCTTGTAAACATTTTTACTTGTTGTTCTATTGATCCAAACACACCATATACTCAACACAAAATTGGTCTAGGACTTTGTAGCCGGTCCTGTAAGTAAACTTCGATAGAGAGGCTAGAGATTGTTCGCCGGTGGCGAACACCTAGATTTTGTCTATATCCTTTACTCTTTCCCTAAGTTATTTAATTCTTTCTGATTTGTAACTCAAAAGATATATGACCCATCCTCTACTTTTAACAATCATTTATTTTTGGGTTAAATATACGACATTCCCATGCAATGTAGGCAAGTTTCGCTTTACCCTCTATAATATATATTTTTTGGATTTCCCTGTAATACTTTTTTTTGTTTTGCCCCCTAAGCGTATAATTTGAACACTTAATCTGGGGGTAAACGGAAAAAAATATTATAGGGGGTAATTTTTGCGCTTAGGGGACAAAAAACATAGAATTTTAACATTTTAAGGGGGATCAAGATATTTTTACAGGGGTAACCAAATTTCGCTAAGATTGCAAGGGTATCGTATATTTAACCATTTTAATTTTTAAACCACGGTGTTTTTTTTAGATTTTTCTAGATTCTATTTCTGTTCTTCACTCTGATTTGAAATAATCTCCTCCTCATAGTTACCAAAAGTCCTATTTGGATTTAGGTTTTTGCATTCCCTTCCTCCCTCTAAAAATCCAACGATCTAAAAAAAAAATCTCATAGTCTCCGTCATCGTCACGGTTGCCGTCATAACTCTTGAAATATTCTTTGTTTGTAAATGTATTCTTTGTTTGTAAATGTATTCTTATTCCTTTGTGTATTTTATGTTTTAAGGTTTTTTTTCTCTGAGTAATATTTTGCATATATTATATTTTGAAGTTTTTAAAAGGTTTTCTTCTCATTATGTTTTGATTTTGACAAACAAAGCCATAAGTTTAACAATTTGGTTTTAGGGAAGAAAATTAGAAGTTTAACAATTTGATTTTGATAAATTGGAAGAGAATATGTTAGGGGATTATCTATTGTTACAGGAAAATTGGAGTTGCTTTATAGCTTTATGGAATTGATGTTGTTGTTATGAGAATACATTTGCTCTGTTTGCTTCGAATGAATGTTATATAAAATTAGAATTGATTCAACTTGAAATTGCTATTGCTGATATAAGAATATTTTTCATTTGTTATAGGAAAATGAAGGTATTTTATGGCTTTATTGTTTCATGAAAATGATGGTTCTATGAGAATGGTTTTGTGGCTTTATGGCTTAATGAGAATGGTCAATGGTTTTGTGGATTTATGTTTCATTATGTTACTGTTATGAGAATTAGTTTATTGTCATTGGTGCATCAAAGCTACATCAATAACTTATTAGCACATTTAGTTTTATGAGAATTGTTTTTATAGAAAAGTATGATTCTTATTGTATCAAAGGTAGATACATCATTTAGAGGTTCTTTTTTTATAGAAAAGTATGAATCTGATAAAATTGTTGTTGAAATTCTATTTTATGTTTTATTTTTTTCGTTAGAAAAGTAAAGATGGTTAATAGGAAAGTTGATTCTTTTTTAAGAGAAAAACGTGTAAAATTACAAGTGAAAAGGTTAGAAATAATTTTTTTAAGGAAAAGGACGGTGAAATTGAAAAGGAGGAGAGTGGAAATCAAGGCGAGGAAGACGAAAGAGGGGTCACCCTTGATCACTTAATTGATAAAATTCTCCTTAGAAGAGAACAAAGGATCCAATTCTGAATGAACTGAACCCATCTTTAGCGGATTACATAAAACTACCATATCCCATCATTAAGAAGAAATTGGTACAGGAGGATGAGGTTGGAATGTTTGAAAATCTTAAAGATATGTTGAAAAAACTTTAGGAAAGTCTCTCTTTTCATGAAATTTTAGAATTAATTCCCAAGTTTGCTAATTTTATGTCGATATTGATGAAAGATGGAAAGTAGAAGTTGACACAAGAACAGGTCAACATGGTAGAAAAAGAGGAGACGATAAAACTGTCGAAAGTGCCACCAAAGGTGAAGGATCCAAGGGATTTCAACATCACTTGCACCATTTGGGGGATGAAAATCTCACATGCTTTATGTGACTTAGGTTGAAGCATCAATGTCATGCCTCTGAGCAAATTTAAGGAATTGGAGATAGGATAGATCATACCGAGCAACATGACACTCGCTTTGGTTGATTCATTTGTGACTCGTCCGCTGGGTATTGTATAAGATGTGCTAGTTCATGTTGATGGTTTGACCTTCCCCGTGGACTTTGGGGTGATCAACATGAAACGAGTCAGAAGGGTCAGTGATTCTTGGGCGCCTATTCTTGGCAACCGGGAAGGCAAGAATAGATATGGAGAGAGGTGAGTTGATTTTGAAGTTTAATAAGGAGAAGGTGGTATTTAATGCATATCAATGGACACCATATGTGGATTATCTAGGGACTTACTATCAATTGAAAGAGAAAGGTAGTGAAGTTTACAAGAGGATGAAGAAAGGAGTTTTCATCGGCGTGAGGGTATCCCTTGTGTCTGATTTGTTTTTAGCATAAAGCGCCAAGCTATTGACGAAAAAGAAGCGTTGGATGAGAGGCAACCCATCAATTTTTTTATATATTAGTTTTTGTTGGCACTATTTATTTTATTTATATTCAAGACCATATTAAGAGGAAGTGGCTACTCAAGCATAAATTTTCCATGAAGATCTCAATTGTATTTAATGAGCAAGTTTGTAGTTGTTTATGTTTTTTCAGATTGCAAGTTTAGAGCTTTAGCATTGAACAAATGATCCAAAAGAAACTTGATCATCAGAATAACAACTAGCAACTTGAAGGAAAAGGATGAAAAAATAATCAACAAAATTGTACTCAACCTACAGATGCCTTATCTAGTAAGGTTTGAGCCAAATATTTCCATTGTTCATCTTTCTTTCTTTATAAGTGTATCCATACATTATTCTTTTATCTGGTTTGATTTATTTCCGATTAAGTTATCTGGTTTGAACAACACACACTAAGGCAATTTTTTTAATAACTTTGAGCCTTTGTAAACCACCATTTACTAATAGGTTTATCCGTTGCTAACCACTTTGAGCCTAAGCCGTTCTTTCGGTGGCGTAGCCTTAAATTCTTTGCCATATTACTTGAAAGATCTTTTCTTTCCGCCCTCTCTTTGGAGTTAGGTAGAAGTATAAATCTTAAAGTATATGAAAAATATTAAGTTTAGGCTTTCTCTTAGAAGTGAGCAAAGTTTTAAGTTTGGGGTTGGGGTACTAAAGAATATGATCCAAATTTTAAATAAAAAAATTATTGTGAAAAAGAAGTGGAAAAAGGCACTTTTTCAAAAAAAAATGAATGAGAAAAGAAAAGGAAGGATCAAACTCTCTAGTACTATCAAAAAGGTATTATGAATGAAGGAGAACTAGGAACCTAACTCCAAAGGCTTAAACCTACTTTCCTAAATAAAAAATCCTACCCCAACATAAGCCAAGTTACTACCTGAAAAGTCATTTAATGTGTGTGTTGTGAATTCTATGGTGAACTCGATTAGAACAAGATCAAGCTAAGTTCAATTGATTTTGCATGTTGATTAAGTGATCACCATATCCATTGAGTGAGTTATAGTGAGTTGAGAGATATGTTGATATCAATGTTAAGGATGTTTTCTGAATTTGTCGAATAGAAGTTGAAAGCTAGAACCATGGTTAGATAAAAGAAATATTTAATTTAGTGATGTTCAATTGTTATTGTGTGACTTATTGTCTGTTTAAATGTGCATTTGCAAGCAAGTTACTTGAGAAAAAGCAACGATTCAAGTTTGGGGTTGTGATGACAGTCTGTCATTGCATATATTTAGTCGAAAAATTGGAGTAAAAAAAGTGAAAATCAAGTGAATTTGAGGAAGAATAACCAAGAATGAAAGAAAAATAACTAAGTATGCAAATTATGGACTTAGTAAAAAATTTGAGTGAAAAAGGAGCAAAAAAGAGGGAAGCTTAAAAAATAATCACATCCACCATCGCACAACATCGTGCATGCGATAAGGCATTAAAAGTTGCATCGCACAATGTCGGGCATCATCCGTATGATGGTCATTTTTCTGGGCCTTTTCTGATGTGTTCTGGTCCATTCTGAGGCCTTTAAAAGAGGTGTTTCAGCACTTTCACAAGGCTTACAATTTTGAGAGATTGAAGCACGAATTAGATAACACAAGTGGTGATTTTTGGAGCAAAAAAGTGATGTTTATCAATTGTTGTAAATAACATATACTTCGACAGTATCGGTACACTTGCCGAGAAGTCATCAAGCATATAGACCATATGCATATTTTTCTTCTAGGGCTCTTATTTGTTCACATAAAAAATAACACATGTGAGCAGCTTCAGTATCCTTATGAGTTGTGACATTGATAACTAGATCTACCTCTGAGAGTTTTCAGTAGCGTGAGGAGGTGGGATATGCCCAACTTGAACAATGGAGTGTCCTTGCACCATAGAGATTTTATTGGATATAATGTTATGCACTGGCTCAGGTTGGATAAGATCATCCATTTGCGGAGGAAAGTCGTACAATGGGTTATTCACCATAGTAAAGCTTGATGTATGATCAACATTCTCTATAACAACATGCTGAAAATTGTTCTTCGAAAAAGCTAGTTGAGCTTCCAACATCTGGAACACCTTATGGTTCATGGCATACATGTCCTCTCTTAGCACAAACTGATTCAGTTCCAAATGCTCCATTGTCCTTTGAATATTACCAGGAGTTCGATATGAATTCTAGGGAATCAACTTAATGGTCACAGATAAAGGTTATAATGAGTTTTTTTTTATGGAGAAATATGCATTCATGCTGATGAATGTGGATGCATAATTTTTTTTTGAAATTTTGCAAAAATGATTTTTATGAAAATGCAATGCATGTCATGTATAGATGAAATGAAATGCCATGTGTGGATTCAATGAAATTCCATGTGTGGGTGTAAGGATCCGAGAAAACATGAATAACACAGAACACCCTATATAGGAGGTATCCCTATAATGGGATATTTTAAGGCATCTTACCTAATAAACATTCTCAGGGTTGGCTATAAGGTTTTGGATAGGGTTCCCAGAGTCACGGACCTTAATTGTATCAACATCCTGCAACAGGCTAGTCATTTTATGACAAGAGTGACAAAAAAATCTATTTTGGGCGGGGTATTTGCATTGAACATACAAAATGTGTTCCTTGGGGGTCAACACTACACAACCACCATAGATGGAATAGGTTCTAAAATGGTCCTTAGAATCATCAACCAAAATTTGAAGCTTTGTCATGCAACAAGCTAGGAGTTTTACTAGAAACTTCACGAAAAGATCTACTCAAAGTGGGGTCTTTGTGTTAGCCATTCAGGGTGTGCTCCCTGGGGGCTAACACTACACAACCACCTCCAAACTTATGTTTTCTTTCAAAATCTCGGGTAGAGAGCTTTACTCGGGTAAAAAATCCTAACACCCACACATAAAGGAAATATACAACAAAGAAGGAAAAACAACAAAGCTAACAAACAAACGAAAATATAACTAAACTAGGGTGTACTCGCTAAGGTTTGGAATTGTCCCCAGTAGAGTTGCCAGTTGTCGCGGCGCGAAAAATATATGTGAGTGCATCGCACACTTGAAATACAAAAGAGTCGCCACTGATCTTTATTTATTCCAAAGGAAAGGGAAAATAGCGAATAAAACCCGCTAAAGCTAAGGGAAATGGTCATCACAACCAGATTGGGTTTGGGAGTCGGTTATGCAATGGGAAGGTATTATCACCCCTCACATCCATTGCATTCAACGGGACCCATTTAGTTAGTTATGTGAATGAGTGTTAGCATGATGTTTACAATCTTCTACTTACAGAGTTAGATTAAAGGAAGAAAAGATTTTTAGGGTTTTTTATTAATGTGCCTGATAAGATTTCAAAATCCTGCTCATACATATCTTCGGGTGAGATGGAGAACTCAAGGCTACGTAGAGAGTGATTATTAGATCACATTTGAGCGGTTAAATCTTTACTTGCTACTCACTCTTGGAGGCTTAAGTCTTTGTTTGTTTCACGTCGAAATGGATAAAGCATACTCGTTTCTGAAAAAGATTTTCAAGTCGCACACGGGTGAAAAATGAAGTTTGATTGGTTAATTTGATTTTATGTGAACTAGGGTAATCGTTAGAGAAAGGTGTGCACCAAGCTTCATTTAGCCAAGGTTTTTAAAGAGATGTGTATCTCTCAGTCCTTTGTCGCCCAATTTAGTCTTTGCGGAATTTTAGTAAACGTGTGAGCATGGGTGTGCACCAAGCGCTAGTTTACCTTAGATGTTCAAAAGGTGTGCATAAATTATCACTTGTTATCCTAGTTTAATTAAAGTATTTTAAGGCAAAAGACTAAGGTATTCAACAGGTGTGCACCAATTGTCACTTTATCTTTTGATTTTATTGAGAAAATAATTTTGCATGTAGAACGAATTAACATTAGATCAAGTGTTTCAAGTTGATTTACAAAAGAATTTGAATTAAGCAGAAGAGATACTCGACATTGGATCAAACACTCGCGTCGATGAAAATGGTCTGACTTATAAAACTTGCTCGACATTAGTGTGATTATTTATATGCACAATATAAACCTGAATAGAAATAACCTAATTAAATCAACTAAGCATATGAAAATTGACTAATAAAATAAATATCATAATCAAAAAGCAAACAATTAATTAAATCTAGTAATCAACTAATCATTTAAAATCTAAATTATTAATTAACTACTAATTTATTAATCAAATAAAAAAAGAAATAATATATAAAAAAAACACAATAAGGGTGCATCCATGAATATGAGGGTGTAAAAATTGAACAAGGCCCAACCCAATATCAATATTAACCCTAATTTAATGATAATAATAATAATAAATAATAATAATCATATATAACAAAAAGAGCTAAAGAAAAATGAAAAAAATGATAGCAAGAGGGACATGGGAGGTACACTCAAGAGGGAGAGGGAGCATGGTTTTCAAAATTTTAAACCTCTAATTAACTCTTGACATGTGGCCATATTTTTATTATTAATAAACAAAAAATAAACCCCATGACCAAGTAAAATAATAACAACATATTTTCTGAAAACTCTTCCCTCTCTCTCGATGCTTACTACAGAAAACATAAAAAACCAAACACAATTTTTCCTCTCCTTCGTACAACCATTTCTTTCTCAAGGGTTTGTTTCAATGCACAGGGGGTGGTCAGCTGGCCAGTGGCGGCGACAGCGCCCCCAACTCAACTCTCTCACTCGCCTCTCTGACCTTTTAATCTCTCTTTCATGCTCTCTATATTCATATCTCATTCAAAATAACAAACAAAATCAAATGCAGACCATGAAAGTGAATGATGAAAAGAAAAAAAGAACTACCACTAGCGGCATATCTGGAGGGCGCGATGGACGTGGCGGAATTTTCCGCGAGAAGAAACGCGGTAGTTGACGGTGGAGAGTAATGAATCCAAGCGGCTTCGATCTTTCCCATTTTCTTCTTTTTTTCATTTTGGCTTGTGGTGTTGTGGTTTCTTCTTTTATTGTTATAGACGAAATGATATAGTGTGTTATGGAGTGTTGTAGGTGGAGCTTTTGTGGTGAGTTATTTCAGCTATGGCAGATCGTAGCATTGGTCGTGTGTTGATGGTGTGTGCATGACAGAAATGGTGGAAGATATGGTGGAAGGTTTAATGTAGTGTGAAGGAGTACGTTACTATTTAGGTATGAGAAGATTTTGTGAGAAGGTGAAGAAGTAGAAGGTTTGTGGTGTTATTTTTTGTGAGTTTTTTTATGGTTGTTTATTGGTGGTTTATGGAGATTATGTTGAAATGATGAAAATATTATTGGGTTGATAAAAATATGGTGTTGTTGGTGTTGTGATGAAGAAGTTATAGTAGGGAGAGAGACATCCCAAGGGAAGAAGAAACAAGGTGGTATATATGTGGTTTGCGCACTACCAGTCTATCTGCGTAACATGCCTGCCATAGAACATGTTGTCCCCTATATGTTGAATTGTAATACCTAATTCTAATTTGAGGGAAAAGAGAAGGAATATAATGATTTCCTTGGACCAAAATAATGAATATTCAATGACAATATGAAACCCTAAAAGTTAGAATATATAAAAGGACCACTTGGAAGAAATGAAGAGAGGTTCAGAAGTTGAGAAACTTGAGAAATAACTTATAAAAATATCGCCTTTGAAGAAGAAGAAGTTTGAACCAATAGTGAAGAGTTCCTTTTATCATTCCTCCATTGAAAAAGTGTTGAGCTTTTAGGCATGACAAAACTTGCCTTCTGTTGATTGAAAGATTGCAAGGAGTAGAGTGTTACACTTAGGTTTATATTTTTTTTCATTTGTGTTTAGAAATGATAACATCAAGAACTTGTGTTGATGTATTTATTTTTCTCACCATGAGCTAAACTATTTATGTTAAGCAATGTGAATTTCAATGAAAAGTAGTATTTTGGGTTAAATGATGTGATTTGAAGTGATGCTTTTTATCATGTGAAATAGTGTTATATATTTGTTTCTATGCTTGATCACCTTATAAATAGGTAAAAGTTGGTTAAAGATTGAGATATCCATTAATTGGTGGAAACACATGATAAATATGGTTGAAAATAGTAGGATAGACATATTTGTTGAACATGTGACTTCACACAAGAGAGAGAGAGAGGGTGGGGTGAATTGTGTGATTCATAAAATTGATTTTGAAAAACTTTTGAATTAATTTCATAATTTAAAAGCATTTTAGAAAAGTTTTGAAACTAAGCAGTGGAAAATAAAATTCACAAAGTAAAGTGCGGAAAGTAAAAGTTCATGGAAGAAAGAAGACACCGCGAATTATATAGACTGGGTCAAAAAAGACTTGGTCATGTCCCCAAGATTTGATATTGAGAGTATCCAATAAAACTTAAGAGATTTTAGTAGGTTGAACTCTCGAACTCCTTTATACAAGGAAAATTAAGTTTGTAGCTAACTTCCGACCAAATAGTAAACACTGAGAGAAACGTTGAGTCTTTCTTCCAAACAATGGATCGAAATGGTTAGTCTTTTTTCCATAAGAAACTTGGTGTAGTTAGTCTTTAAGCTTCACACTAAGATTTTACACAAGCTGATCTAGAACCCGAGAGAGATTTTAACACATGGTTGAGCTCGCGAACCAAACTTTGGTTTTATACTGGACTAACGAAGAACCTGTGAGAGTTTAACACTTGGTTGATCTCGAACCAAAGCAAGCTTTTAACAATGGGCTAATCTTGAACCAAAACTTTTTTTTATACCTGGCTAACCAAGAACCTATGATATTTTAATATCGGATTGATCTCGGACCGAAGAATACTTTTAACCGGGTTGACCCTTCTAACCTAAGTGGTGACTTAGAAACTAAATCCCCAAAACCAAGATTTTTATACTTTTAGCTTTGAACCCAAATAAACAATCCCTAAATTGATGAATTGTTCAACCAAGGTAAAAATAAAACTTCCTTGGTGAACTTACAAATTTACACCCTTCCAGAATTACAACTGCATCACTTGTAAAATGACTTACTCAAAAGCACTATAGCTAAACTTTAGTGAGAAAGTGAACATAAATAGACAGAGAGAGAGAGAGTGAGGAGTAAGGAATTAAAGGCCAAGTTTTTGGATATTAAAATATGAGAGAAGAGACCTCTATTTATAGGCTAGAGGTTGGAACAAAAAAGGAATTTTTTGTGTGGTCAAAATTGATGAGCCAATCGATTGGCATAGTGCTCTAGTCGATTGGTTGGCCTAAAAATAATCGATAATAAGTTTTAAAAGGAAATAAATTTTATATAGTCATTGTCCATCATTCAGATATTGTACTAATTGCTTAAGGCGCATATTTGAACTAACCCAATCTATTGGGTGAAGTGCCAATCAATTGGCAAAAACAAAAACTTGCCCAAAGCTTTTCTGACAGTCCATAACTCATCTGACACGACTTCAAGGAATTTTTAGGAGTATTTTCTTGAGAAAAATAATTTTATAAACTTATTTGTGTGTTTATATGTGTGTGTGTGTGTGTGTGTGTGTGTGTGTATCTGTACGTGTCTGTGTGCGCGTGTGTGATTATCCATATACTTTATGAGAAAGCCCTTATGCTTTTATAATGTATATTCACTCAAACGTACCGAGGAAGACTTTCATATACTTTAAGGACTTGTTAAATACTTCCAATCTCATAGACATTTGCTTGATAGTTACTTTGATATGAGGCTCGAGTTATATTCCATTTAGGTGTCATCATCAGAGAAACAAATTTATCAAACCCTATAGATCTGCTTGCATATTTAACCACTCTATGTTTAACTTTAGATGTTATCATCAAGGACTAGTTGTCATCATCAAAAGTATGTTCTTATTTCAAAGGGATTCCTTGACCAATAACCTACAAAACAAGGTTCCACAATATTCACTAGATTAATCACTTTAGACATAAAGGACTACAACCATAAGGGAAATCACAAGTAAACAAAACATGCTTTAATATTATTATGAGACCTCGAGAGTTGTTCCCCTAACTTAATGCATATGCTTTGATGATGTAAGCATACACCACTAGATCACCTTCAACCTCATTAGTCACGACATATCTCATCAGACACACATACGATATGAAACTCATTGAATGTATCATTACCCAACATAGCTCTCATTATTGATTTAACTTATTTACTAGTATTTATTGCTACTTAACCTAAATCTGTGACATCCAATTATCATTGTTTTCTTTATTCTCATGGATATTCATGAAGTTTTACATTAAGAATCAACTTGAGTTACAACAATCCAGTGGGATTGATACTCGTACTTTTACATCACTTGCTACTATTTGATTGTGTATACTTACTCATATAAATAACACAACAATAGCTTATAGAGCCCTTTCGTACCGATGGTAGCTAACTGGTTCAAGTGAGGCTCGTGTATTTTCCACCTCGATGTATTCCTTTATGACCTTTCTCCTTATTTCTTTGGGAAACAGTTTTAGCCTTTTTGTTCTTTGTATCGCTATGGTAAAATAAAGATGAAGGTAAAAGAGAGGTTGTAATAATGGATTTGTATTATTTGACTTCAAGCCTTACAATATATAATTATTAGTTAGTTATAAAATATTTTGAGCTTCATTGTATTCCATGTGCATGGAATTGAGTCTCCTACAAGAGTTTCCAGAATATATGTTCCCATTTCTCAAGCTTGTGATGATTCTATATGGTCCTTCCCAATTGGGAGCCAACTTTCCATTTGAAGCACTTTTTAGGTTGACAACCTCTCTTCTTATAACAAGGTCTCTAGGGAACAAAGGCTTTGAGAATGGAATTTTTTATTGTATTTTGATGTCATCTTTGGTTTACAATAGCCTCATTTATGACTGCCCAGTCCCTTATTTCCTCTGAGATATATAGCTCTTCTCTACCCTCTTTCTCTTTTTTTATGAAGTCCTCTAGCTTAGATATTTTATTTTTATGGAAATCACTACTTTGGTTATGTATGTTAGTCGGAAAGGGATATCTTTTAGGGATAAGTGTGGAGTAGTACGGTATGCCCAAAAGACGTGTGAGATTTTTTCAGTCTAATTCCCTTTGACATCATCTATTCTCCTTCATAACCCCCTTAATAGGACTAAGTTTATTGATTCTTCTTGGTCGTTGGTCAGAGGGTGCTTCATAGAGGTGAAACAATGGGTTACCCCTAAGTCATCCATTACTTTTTGTAACTCTTTATTTATGAATTGTATTATGTTCTATGTTATCATACCCTACATGATGTTTTACCTAGTAAGGATGTTTCTTTTGAAGAAACATAAAAAATTTTGGCCCGTGGTTTTTTCCAATGGCTCTGCTTCAAATTATTTTATGAAATAATTAATAACCATGACTAAGAACGTTAGTTCTCCCGGTGCCAATGAGCAAGATCCTAATCTATCCATTCTCCACTAAGAAAAAGGCCAATGAGAAAATAGACTTCTCAATTATTCCCGGGGAGCTAGGTGAACGTCACCATGTCTTTGGAATTTCTCACACTTTTTAATGTGTACCCTAGAATCCTCAGTCATAGTTGGCCATAAATAATCGGACGTGAGGGTTTTATTTTCCATAACCTTTCGCTTCAGGTGTTTCCCCACTGAGCCTTCGTGAATTTCTTCCAGAACTTATTTTTTATCCTCTTTTGTCAACATTTTAGCAAGGGTTTAGTGAAACCTCACCCATAGAGATGGACTTCGATGAATGGATATGAGCAAGACTTTCTTTTGATTCTTAATGCTTTCTTCTTGTCTTCTGATATTGTTTTTTATCAACATTTATCATCATTTATCTTACTATATGTGTCATCAAACATAAAGGTAGCTTTTATTCCTTTTCAATGGTGTTGTCTTTGTAACTTGGGTTAGGGGTTCATAAATGTCTTGTGTATGACGATTTTATTGCACCCTCGTCTCTTTGAACTAGCTAACTTAGAGAAAATATATGCTTTGGAATTCAGCTATTTCGAGATGTGGTGGATATCTTCCTTTCAGAACACCATCACAACAATTCTTACCTTTTAAAATAATCGTTGCATGATCATATCTTTGGCTAGATATTCACGCCAGACCTATGACGTGACTAGTACAAATCAGACTAACTTATCACTTTTTCGGCCCCCATCTTGAATGTTAATCATAATTCGACCAAACATGATTTCTATTATTCCTAATTGTTCGAAGTGGGGAGTTTGAATCTAACAGCAACCTCTAGATTGAGGCCATGATCATTTTCTAGTAGAGGTTCAACGCTACTTCCTTTTATATTAGATGACCCCACCAGAAATAATGCCCATTGGGTCGAGGCATGTGGTTCGTCAATGATAGTCTCTGCTATCAAATTTGTGAATACCTAAGCTTTAAGAGCTTTCCTTTCTCATATGAAATGTCAAAATCTAATAGCTCCATGATCCATATCTTCATTCTCCATGCTAGTCTGGTTTGAAAATTATATGTATAATGTCTCAATTTTATCATTATTGTTACTGTTGGAATCAGTATTGAGAGAACAAGATCTAATCACTTTATTGATTAATAGACTGGTCCAACCACACCATGCTTGCAAGTGATTCCCACGCACAATGAGTTGAGAAAAAAGAAGAAATATGGAGTAACGAGAGACAATAGGAAAATTGAGTTGATTAATATATAAATATTGAGTTTATCTCTGTCTATGTTGTCCTAATTACAAATTCATGGTACCTTCCTATTTATAATGAGATTGCTTGTATATCATACAATCTCAAACTGATGAACTAACCAACTTCAACAAGCTATTGTTCAACTCTGTCGAATACATGCGGCTTCAACTTCGACTAGTTGTATTTGACTCTCTATCGAATACATGTACCTTCTTCTACTCTAATTTGTATTCAATCTTCAGTCGAATACATGCAGATTCAACTATTATAAATATATTCAATTATTACTATATCGAATACGTTCGACTTCAACTCTATCGAATCCTGCGTCTAACAAACATTCTTACCACAAAGAATTATATATTTAATACACCATATAATTCATTGTGTCTAAACCATCTACATTCATCATAGTTATCATTCTCTTGGACAATTCCACATACAATGTCATGATGTATGCAATATGATTCTCAGTTTTGCAATGTTCCAAGTTCAGTTTCTCATTTGACACTTTCTCTCTAAGATAATGGGATCTCATCTCAATGTGTTTGCTTCTTCCACGTGCTATTGGGTTCTTGGCCAAATTGATAGCATTCATGTTATCAATCTTCATGATCTTGTCTCCATGATTTTCCCCTGCAATTTCTTTGATCAGATTCACCATCCATGTTGCTTGACATTCACAAACAGAGGAAGTTATATACTCAGCCTCACATGATGAGAATGCTACAACTGGCTCTTTTCTTGAGCTTCAAGCAACTGGTTCACTACCTAGAATGAACACATAACCAATTGTGGATTTTCTATCCTCAACATCACCACACCAACTTGAGTCAGTGTATCCCACCAGATTACATTCCTTTCCTTCATATATTGCAAGAAACAAATTATCATAGTCCAGTGTTCCTTTGAGATGCCTTAGTATCCTCTTGTTGGCTGCAAGATGAGACACATTTGGCATTCACATGAACCTACTCACCATTCCTACATTGTATGCTAGATCAAGCCTTGTGTGACAAATGTATCTTAATGATCCAATGAGTCTTCTATATTGAGTTGGATAGACTTCATCTTTATTTGGATCCTTTGTCAGTTGCAACCTTGGTTCAGCTAGTGTCGAAGTTGTATTGCAATCCACCATCTCAAATCTTTTGAGTATCTCACTCGTATATCTTCTTTGGTGAAGCATCCAACCTCTACTGTTCTTGTAGAATTCGATACCAAGGAAATATGAAATATTTTCCAAGTCAGACATTTTGAATTCCTTGCTCATGTCACATTTAAATTCTTTGATCTCCTCCTTGTAGTCTGTTATCAACAGACCATCTACATAGAGACAAAGTATGAGGATTTCACTCATGCTTCTTCTAACATATACAACATGATCAATTGTCTACTTTACAAACTCCTTATCCTTTAGAAATCAATCTATCTTCTTATTCCAAGCTCTTGGAGCTTGTTTGAGTTAATACATGGCTTTATACAACCTGTATACCTTGCTTTCTTGGCCTTGCTTCATAAAACTGACTAGTTGTACTACATAAACTTCTTCGTTTAAGGGTACATTTAGAAATTCATATTTCACATCCATCTGATACATATACTAGTTTTTCATGTTTGTTAGGCCAACAACCAACTTGATTGTTTCGATCCTAGCAACTGGTGCAATTTTTTTGTCAAAGTTGATTCCTTCTCTCTGAAGAAATCCTTTGGCTACAAGTCTTGCTTTCTGTCTAGTTACATCTCATTTTGGACTTAACTTCACTTTGTACAACCACTTCACATCAATTTCCTTCTTACCTTGCGGGCATGTTTCTTGTCCTTTAAGGTTTGCTTGTGCCTGCTTGAATTCTGCCTCCTTCTGGTCAAATTCCATTTTTCAGTTTCACTAGTTTGTTCATCATATAGGATTTTCACTGAATCCTTATTGACATTGTAATTTCAATACCACTCCTTTAGCTCATCTATGATTACATCTCTGTTGATCACAACTTGCTTGCTCAAGGGATTTAATAGTTTTTAGCCTCCAATCGAATGATATCCTATCAAATCATATGGCTTAACTTGTCATCAGGTTTCCTTCTCAACTAGTCAGACACATGTCTATGTGCTATGGATCTAAACACCTTCAAATGACTTAACCTAGGCTTGGCACTAGACCAACATTCTTCTGGTGTGATTCCTTCTAGCTTCTTTGTTGGATATCTGTTCAAGATGTATGTTACAGTCGACACAATTTCACCCCATAACTCATTTGATAGATGCTTTCCCTTTAATATACTTCTTACCATGTTCATGATGGTCCTATTTTTCCTTTTAGAAGTACCATTTTGTTGAGGAGTGTATGGTGGCACCACCTCATGCACAGTCCTTTCTCTTTCACATAATGCATCAAATTCTTTTGAAACATATTATCCATCACCATTTGTCCTCAAGGTCTTAATCTTTTGGCCACTTTGTTTCTCCACCATATATTTAAACTTTGTGAACACCTCAAGCACGTCACTTTTATTCTCTATTAGGCATGTCCACAATTTTTGGATGAAATCATCTATGAAGGTAACAAAGTACATGTTACCTCCAATCGAATCTACCTGAAGAGGACCACACACATATGAGTATACGACCTCAGGAGTGGCTTTCAAATTACTTCTTAAATTTTTGCTAAAGTTGTTTTTGTGTTGCTTTGCCTAAACACATTCTTCACATACTTCATTTTGAATATGAATTTTTGGTAGACCAAAAACCATGTTTCCTCTCTTTAGATTTCTAATGTCTTTGATGTTGAGATGACCAATTATGTGGTGCCATATCCGTTAATCCCTACTAGTTGCAATTGCCAGACACTTGTGTTCAATCACATCAAGTTCAATCTTGAAGGTTCTATTTTTAGATATAGGTGTATTCAAGATTAACTTGCCACTTGAGTCGAGTGCTTTTATCATCTTATCTTCTACCAACACTTTGTAATTCTTCTCAATATGTTTCCCTATGTTGAGCAAATTACTTTTCATGTATGGTGTGTACAATACATTAGAAATCACTAACCTTTTTCCATATTTCCTCATGATCGAAACATCACCAATACCTTCAACAACTAGGGTATTGTCATTGCAAATTTCACTTTGTTCTTTATAGATGGACTGATGTTGATGAATCAATATCTCCTTCCAATCAGGTGTAATGGGCAAATTGAGTCCAAGTACCTTTAATCTTTGAATATTTCTTCATATTTTGTTGTAACCATCAACAAGACTTTTTCTTCTTCATGTTTTACAAGTCTTGCATCACTTTCTTAATTATTTCTTTTGTTGTCAGGATAATCACTAGCATAATGACCATGTTTCTGACAATTGAAGCACTGAATATGACTCTTATCAAATGTCCTTACACCACCTCTTCGTCTACCTGCATCACCACCTTTGTGATTGCTTTGGTTTCTGGGTTATCTCCGATTCGACGAATTTCCTTCTTGTTGGTGACTCCTACCATTTGAACTGTTGTAACCTCCTCTACCTGTGTTGTCATTCCATCTTCCTTTGCCTTTTTTTCTTTTGTTGATTATTACTTGTAGAGCTACATCACCTTTCATTTTTCTTGCAGATCTCTCAGCAGTTCTTTGTTCATGAGATTCAAATATCCCTTGAAGCTCTTCTTTTGTCATGCTTGTCAAATCCTTCGGTTCTTCTATGGCTACTACCACATAATTGAATTTTGCAAGCAATGACCTCAAGATCTTTACAACTATTGATCTTGATGTCAACACTTCTCCGCACATCTTGATTGGATTCACCAGTATTGCTACCCTAGTGAAGAAATCAGTCACACTTTCACTTTCTTCCATCTGAAGTAACTCATACGTTCATTTATGAGTTTGTAACTTCACTTCTTTCACCTTCTTAGCACCTCCAAAATATTTCTCCAAGATGTCCCATTCTTTCATCAATGAGTCTACATTATCATCTTTCTCAAAGTTGTCTGGATCAACGCATTGATGGATTATAAAAAGAGCTTTATAATCTTTTTTCTTTAAATATTTATGTGCAACCTTTCATTCGTGGCATTGTCGTCAATTTGTGTTACTTCATTCTTCACAAGATCCCAAACGTCATGATAGCAGAAGACAACCTTCATCTGCTTACACCAATTATCATAATTTTTTTCTATTCAAGATGTGTGAAGATTCGTTGAAAAAGCTTGTTTGGATGAGAAGTCATTGCTCTATGCTTCCCAGTCGCAGTCAATGCTCTAGATACCAGATGTTGGAATCGATCTTGATAGAACAAGATTCAATCACTTTTTGATTGATCCAAGATTCTCGTTCTTCACTCTTCACTCGAGTGATTCAACCACACATTAGTTGCAAGACAATTCCCACGCACAATGATTTTAGAAGAAAAAAGAAATTTTGAGTAACGAGAGATAAGATAGAATTGAGTTAGTGAAGTGAAAAGATGGAAGTTTTATTGATGAATTTATCAATATTGAAATTCTTTTTGTCTATGTTGTGTTAATTACTAATGCATGATACCTTCCTATTTATAATGAGATTGCTTGCACAACACACAATCTCAAACTGACTAACTAACTAATAAACTATTATTCAATTTGTCGAATACATGATGCTTCAACTTCAACTAGCTATATTCGACTCTCTGCCGAATACATGGACCTTCTTCTACTATAAATTGTATTTGATGTTGAGTCGAATATATGCAGATTCAACTATTACAATCATATTTGACTATTACTCTATTAAATACATTCGACTTCGACTTTGTCAAATCATGTATCTTAAAAATATATTTAACACAAAAAATTTATATATTTAACAATTAAGAGTATTAGAGAATTTTTTTTAACTTTATGATAAATCAATTTCAACCTGTATAACACTTTATGATAAATCATGTATGATACTAGTCTTAGAAAAAAAAATCCTACCAAAAAAACAACCCTACCCCTTCAGCTTCAGGAGACAAGAAGATAGACAAAAATGGACTCCCTCTCATTAGCCGTTATGCAAGAGACTTCATGATTACTCCAATGCATCTACTTCTTCATGTTAGATTGCAAATTATTGATGTAAATAAAATGAGTGTTTTTATTAATAAATATCATAAAAAATAGTTAGATATGCTCTCAACTTCCTGAGTTGTTTCATGGCTACATATATAGATGCGTACACATTTTTATATATAGATTCTATGAAAATAATGTTATTTAATTATTATCAGACATTTAATGTGAACACCTCTCAGCTTATATTATAATCTAGCACGTTATGTTAAATCAAAGTCCTCCTGTTTTGTCCCCACAGTTTTTATTTGTATGTCTCAAAATATATATATATATATATATATATATATATATATATATATATATATATATATATATATATATATATATATATATATATATATATGAAGATTGAATTTAAGGTAGGTGTGTGTGCACGCATACGTACGTGCGTGTGCGTAAGTGCGTGTGTGTAAAGCAGCTTCCAAGTTGTAAAGAGACGGAAACTGATGGATAATTTTAGTTGGCCCAATGTTATGCTAAGTTAGGCTGACCAATTTTGTTTTAATTAGAGCAATATCACTTACTTTAAAGAGAGACTAATTTCACTTAAGAAGGAACCTATAACAATTATGCAATATAAAATAATTGTTTGATTTGATTTTGTAAAAGTATTTTTTAGTTTTAAATTTTTAAAAAATATAAAATCTATTTTTAAAAAGTATCTTTTATTTATAAGATTTGAAATTTTAAAAATTATACATTTTAGAAATTGCAATTTTCAGTGATGAAATTTAAGAAGGAGAAAAGAAAAAAAAAAGCAGTAAAATAATTTTTATAATGATATAAGTGCGACATTAAAATGAAAAAATAAAGGATATGAATTGTATCATAATCATAAATAAAACTGTTAATAGTATTTACTATTTTTTATGTTTTATTATTTTTATATTTTAAATCATTTTAATGGAGAAAAAAGTGTATTTTTGTTGGTTGTTTTTGCTTAAAGTGTTACTCAATTTGAATATATTTAAAAGAGAAAAAAGTTTTACAATTTCAAATTGAAAATTATGAGTGTTATGCAAAATTTTAAAAAAAAACTAATATAATATTAAGCATTTCTATATTCCTATTCAAACTATGAATAATAAAAAATTCAAACACGTAAATTACTATACAATGTCAAAAAATGCGTACGGAGAAATATCTTTTAACTAATAAACAACTATATATATAAATTATAATCAAACATATATTTAAGCTTGCAAAAACAATTATAATATTTTTAATAAATATTTATATTATAAATAAAAATATAAAAATAACTAGTATAAAATAAAACAAACTACAACGTGAATATAAATATTCTAATATCAATCTCGTATATATCAATATTATTGATTTTAATATTTTAAATAATATTTTTTATTAATATATCAAAAACTTCACTTTTAAATTTTATTTAATAAATATTAAAACAATATTATTATTGTATTTGCAAAATTGACACCCTTAAACTGGTGAATTTTTTACCAAAATAACTTAATTTTTCAAAAAAAAATCCAAAATAACCCTATTTTCAAAAAAAATCTCAAATTATCTCACTTTTAGGAAGAGACGTCAATCCAATTGGCGACTCCTCTTAAAAATAGAGTGCTGACGCCAATTGGATTGGCTAGGGCACATGGTGCAGCCAATTCAATTGACGCCCATGTATATTTTTTCAAATGAGGCGCCAATTGGATTGACACCTCAATGAAATTTGCAACTTTTTTTTGTTATAAATAGAGGTGTTGTGTGAATCATTTTGCCACGTCTCATTTCCTCATTTGGCAATCATGTTTGGTGTTCGTCGCCGCCATGGAAAGGTGATTTATGCGAGAGACAAACCTCAGATGTTGATGCTCTTCTGGAACATCACTACTTTCGATCAACTGAAGAGGGAGCTAGTTCGCTGGTTAGATGGGAAAATACCAGAAGGGACAAAAATTAGAAGTATTGAGAGACTCGGCAGTATCTTTGGTTGGGTGCGAATGAAAACTGATAAGGATGCTAGAGAAATGATGTTCTGACGAGATGACATCACTTTGATTGTTGTAATCAGTTAGAAATAATCTGTTTTCAGTTTGTTTATGTTGCAGTGATGTTTGTTGTGAACCTCGTTGTAACAAACACTTAATGATATATAAAAATTGAAGGTTACAAAAATACAATGTTACAAAAAGATTATGACCCAGATGATGCTCCTCGATTGGGACAGTTGTTCTTATTGTGTCCTGGTTGACGACAAATACTACATAGTCTTATCATTTTATCTGTCGTATCCATTTTTGTTCGGATACGTGTGCTGTTTGGCCGTCCTTTTTCTTTCTACGCATCTCGTTGTTGTGCCAAACCATGTCACCTTCGTATGAAGGCCAGTATTCCTCCATTGGTAGCACCGGGAAGCTTTTATTATAGACACTCATGACGGTGATGGTCTTGTACACATCAGATAGATAGTTGTAAGCGTCCTGGCGAGTATGTGCGCATGCTGCAATGACATGGGAGCGAGGAATGCGGAAGGCCTGGAATTTTCCACAGTCGCACTAACTTCTGTTTAGTTTGACAGCATAGGCTAAATTTGGTCTCCCCTCGTTGTGGTCCATTATTTTCTGGATGCTGAAATTTTGCCTATGATGGTCAAAGACTTTTACAGCATATGTGTTAACTTTGATGCTATCCTCTTTCATGACTTTCATGCAACACTCATTGAATACTTACTCAGACATTAACATCACACTCCATCTTTCACCCCTGGTTGCGAACGTAGAAGCCAACCTATAATAGGTTTATCTGACCAAGGCGATTATTGGAAGATTTCTAATGCCTTTGAGTACCCCGTTCATGTATTCCACAAGGTTTGTTGTCATGTGGCCCCATCGACAGCCTCCGTCAAATGCCCTTGTCCACTGCTCTACTGGTATGTTATTCAGCCATCTTCCTGCATCTTCATTATACAGTCTAGTTTCATCACGGTAATATTGAAATGACTGCTGAGTTAGAGCATACCCAACATTCACCACCTTCTTGCGAAGATTCTTATCTTTTATTGCACACATGAATTTTTGTGCAATATGTCTAATGCGATATACATGGGTAGAAGGAGGATCATGTCATTCGTTGTCATGGTTATTGTAGGCACTCTCTATGGCAGCATGTCTATCATAAATCAAATAGAGATTGGCTTGTGGAGCCACATGCGTTCTGAGATATCGAAGAAAGAAACCTCAACCACCAACCGTTTCACCTTCAACCAGAGAAAAGGCAATGGGAAAGACATTGTTGTTGTCGTCTTATGCAACCTCCATAAGCAAAGTACCCTTGTATTTGTCGTATAACCATGTGCCATCAATTTGAATAATAGGTTTGCAGAATGCAAAACCTTTGATGCGTGGGTCAAACACCCAAAAGAGACGGTGAAAGATTTTATTACCAGTAACACAGGTTCCGTTTGGCGTCATTGCTGGCAATGTCTCCATAATTGCCACAGTTCCTGGGATATATATTTTTAGTGCCCATAAAAACTGTGGCAATTCTTTGTATGAATCCTCCCAGTTGTCGAATACTTGTTCAACAGTCTTTGTCCTTGCAATCCACGCTTTCTTGTAAGATGGAGTATAATTATATCTTGTTCTAATATGAAATATAATTATACTCACCTTCACTAATGGGTCTTTGTTAACAAGCGGCAGAATGTCTTGACATATCAATGCAACGTTTAATTTACGGTGATCTTGTTCAACGTTAGTTGCAATGAAACTGTGAGGTGGGTCTATTAAAGCTATCTCCCAAGAGTCGTTTTTATTTTTGTTAGACCCAACCAACCGAAACTTACAAAGTATGTTACGACATTCGATGACTTACCTTCTCAAATCAGTGTGTTTCACTGTAAAATCAGCAGAGTTGTTCATGTGGAATTTTTTGATAGCTCGCAAACATTCTTCTATAGTGTGGAACATGTCTCCCACTTTTAACTCGCCTTCTGATCGTGGATACGAGTTATAAAAAAGACTGTTGGATGTTTCATCGTCATGCAAATCCATGTTTGTCATATGTTGAGGCGGATTGTAGACATGACTAGGAGGTATTGTCGCTGGTTGATCATCATCTTCAATGTCGTTGTTCAACATATGATCGACCTGTATCTCAGTCTCCTCTTCTTCTTCATCAACTACGTTGACTTCTGCTTCTGCTTCTGGGTCGACGTCATCTGAGTATTGTGAATCAAATTCATCAGATTCATCCTGACTGGTTATTTGAGATTGCTGAGATGGTATACATGGTTGAAGAGTAATATACAACTCAATACAATTGCAGCCAGAATGTTCATGACTAAGAAACATGTATTCAACATCTTCATCATCCCGTACCTTAAGTGGGAAAAACTTGCATTGACCGTTCTAAAAAAATATTGGATTTTGATACGTGATCTTTGACACAATACCCGATCCTATGCAGTATTGTATTCTTTTTTTCAAATGCAAGAAATTTGTATTTCTCTTGATCGTAAGTCGAATGGTATCGGTGTTTCGAAAACAAAATCCGTATAACTCAGACTCGTATGTCTCACCATTGCAGTGAACATTGACACTATATTTCAGTGAAGATGACATTGTAATATTTCTGGTGCAGATGAAAATTAATTTCTTGCTGCAGATGAATGTGTGTTGAGTGTTGGATGTTGATAGTAAGACACTTAAATAGGAAAAGTGATTTGTCTAACATGCAAGCTAGTCCGAAGTTATGTGTCTAACATGCAAGCTAGTCCGAAATGATGTGTCAAACATGCAAGCTAGTCTTAAGTGATGTGTCCAGCATGCATGAGAGAGGAAAGCCATGTGTCACACATGCAAGCACTAGCTCCAAATGAATTGGCGCCTCCTTACAATCCTTGCACATGGGCGCCAATCCATTTGGCTACACCGTGTCTTGTATGCATGCAGACCTCGTAACCAAGCATTCAGACCTAGGTGTGTCATGCATGAGCCTATGGAGGTGCCAATTTGAATGGCGATACCATGTAAAAAAATGCACATGGGCGCCAATTCATTTGGCTACCACATGCAAACACATTTTTCTATGCTCCACACTTTTGCCTATAAATAGGAAGCTAACTCTAACATTTCTTCCACACCATCACTCACTACTTACTCTACAACATTAAATCTTTCATCTGCAACAACCTCTTTCATCTGCACCAACCTCTTTCATCTCCGACAAGATGTCTATCCTCGCAATGGGTGAATCGCACAGAGGAATCGTTGCAAACATAACAACTTATGTAAGCGTTTTATTCTTTTGTTATTTGTCTAGAGTACATTTTAATAACATATCAACTTAGTAAAGTATTTTCTTGTTTGTTTTATAGGATGTTTCAAGGTTCTGTACTCGGGTCCACAAATATGTCCACATGGACCCGATGGTTCAACCGTATGTCGAACTCGCCGGTTTTGGACATATAAGCAAAATTATGTCTTGGTCGGTGGATAACAAATTCATTTTTGCATTATGCGAAAGATGGAGTCCTGAGACACACGTATTCTGGTTTCCAACCGGTGAGTGTACTGTGATGTTAGAAGACGTCTACATGCTATTGAGACTGCCTATTGAAGGTAAAGCTGTAAATGGTAAAACCAACTATGCGAATTTAATTTGCATGAACCTCTTGGATACTGATTTGTTAGATGATAACTCAAGAGGTCAAGGTATACTCCTTTCACGCCTTAAGTCATATTATAATAGTTTACATTTATATGAGCATTCTACCGAAGAGGCTCGAATAATAAAAACTATGTGTTACATTATGCTTTTAATTGGTTCTTTTTTATTTCCCGAAGGTGGTGGTTCTAGTATGCATGTTATGTATTTACCTTTACTAAGACATGTAGATAGAATAGGAAGTTATAGTTGAGGATCCGCTTGTCTGGCCTATCTTTATAGCTCTTTGTGTAAAAATTCACACAAAGACATATCTACCTTTTCTGGATGTGTTGTTTTGCTCCAAGCATGGGGTTGGTCAAGACTACCGTCTCTAGCGCCCGTCAACAACAACCCTTTCACATTCCCGTATGCACAAAAGTAAGTTGTTTAAAATGCTATATATTTAATTAGTTTAACAATTATTATCTCTAACTAATATTTTTACCTTTATGGTGCAGATGATCGGCACGTGGTATGAGTTATAACAGATGTCGTAGACACTGTATTATCCAGTATCGCAATCTCTTGGATTACCTTCGACCGACAGATGTATGGATAATAACCTCATTATTTCGTTATAATTTGTTAATTTCTTCTACCAAGTTGATAATCTAAGTTACTTTCATATTTTAGTTCATTTGGCGTCCATACCTAAATTTGGATCATGACCATAAAGTCAACGAAGAAGACGCAACCGTATGGACTGCATGCACACCGATAATAAGATTCACAGCTGTGGAGATGCACAACAGTGATCGTGTGAAGTTGTAATTCAGTATGCTTCAACACATCCCGGATCCCCCAGGAAACCTAGGAGAATGACATATGCACAAAGTTAACGACCAATGGAACTTCAATCCATGGCAAAGTTTCACAAGATCTGTATGTCGCAAATGGAAGCACCGCCATGAACATGTCTTAATTGACGCAGTGATGCCAAATGAAGAAAAACCAAGTCGTACTTATATGGTTTGGTATAGATCGGTTGGTTTTTAGTTCATCGCCGATGATATGTACCTATAAGACCCACGCCAACAAACTTACACACCAGACGCCTCAACATCTAACCCCCAACAACATTGTCAGACCAACTACACATAACCCCCTATCCGTCAAACTTTCTGTTCCACAAACACACAAACATACAACCCCAACATGCCATGCACCCAACCATAATACCAAGAGCATACCCCGTACCACCACCAACAAATAGATCATCAACTAGAGACCCAACATCACTTTGCACCCAACACATCACCCTACCAAAGCCGCCTTATCCAAAACACTTAACGATAGTATGAATCTCTATTAATGTGGTATTTTCGATGAATAATGGATTATCCCCTCTCAACCTTAAGGTTGAAATATTTATAAAGGTTTATGGGCCTAATTTTAGGGTTTCTTAAGGAGTAGCAATCGTCTCTCCTTGATCGTGAGACTTTTTTTATTGTCTATTTGTCTAGGAATCTGACCTTGACGACTTTCTCACATGGTTATGGACTACATACATGTCACCACCATGTTTTCCCTCAGGGCGACGAGCCTACTAATGAGTGGGCATCATGCCCAAACGACATGTTATGAAGTGATCGCCTTATGAGGAATGATCGTGTATCACCCTATTGTGTGTCTTTTACAAATACTAATAAAAGACATATGCATTCACACATATCACTTAATATGATGAGAATTATTAATTCGAAAGTTTAATGTGATGAAGATTAATAATTTAGAAGCATAATTTGGAAGATGTTTAATAGTGCCGTTGAGTCAGAAACATGGACACCAGAGAAGAAAATAAATCAAAATCTTCTTAATACAATCACCAGATAAATATGTGCATATATGTGTACGGATGGGTACATGTGATGTTGCGCATTTGTAATCAAATATAATTATCAACTATATAATTCATAAATTATTTAAACAAACTCAAAATCTAATTTCAATTATAAAACTAACAACAAAAAATAGGTTGAGATAAATGGAGCATTGTCCATTATCATATCAAAATAATAATAAATAACTAATATTTAAATAATTAGTGACAAAAATTATTACAGTGGAAAACTATTATGATCTATCGGACATGTCTGTTTTGCCTACATTTTTCGCAGAACGTACCTAGGTTTTAGACCCGCACCTCATATTATGTCTGTTCCACCCCATTTTGCGGACACAAACATTAACGGAGCGGACATGAATTTTCGCAAGCTTTATGTTTAGAACATAGTTAGTATCAAAGTCGAATTTAAGATATGAAATGTTTTAAATGATATATATATATATAATATATATATATATATATATATATATATATATATATATATATATATATATATATATATATATAATGCAAATATATTTGTTGTTAACAAATATATTAATATTTAATTCATAGTAAAATATATTAAATAAGATATATATAATGCAAATGATTAATAGTATAAACTAAAAAGAAAAACTATTTAATATTAGATTAAATTAATTATTCATTTTAATTTTTCAAATATAATGCAGTTATTTGAGAATAGAGAGTAAAATTTTAAAATTTGTGCTTTTTCTTATCCTAAGCTTTCTAATCTTTTTCATGTATTTAAAATTATAAATTTAATAAATTTAACTATTTGATTTATTGATATTTAAAAATATCATTTGTATATCATGTAAATTTATCTGCATACTCCTAAGAAAATTGTCAATAAATTGTCGATAAAATTAATAAATTAAATTATTTATTGATATTTTTAAAATATCATTTGCATATTAATATAATTTTAATTTATATATTCCTAACGCTAAAAGAAAATATATCATAAATATTAAGTTTGTCCTTTTGTCATATATTAAAACCCATTTGAACTTTCTAAATGAATAAATTAATTTATTTATCCTTCTTAAAAATATATAAATAATAAATAATATAATTAAGGTAATTTATGCAATGCAAGTAAATAGTATAATTAAAATAAATACTATTTAACATTTTATTAAATAAATAATTTATTTTATTGTTTCTACAAATAAGACAATTAATTCTAATAGAGGGCAAAATATGTACTCTCCTCTCTTATAATAATCACGCGTAATCTTTTTCACATATTTTTACAAAATAATTAATAGATTCTTTTTGTTTTTTAATCTTTCCAAAATATTATTTATATATTAATACATGTAACTTTTTTTTAATACATGTAACTTTGATTTGTACACTTTTAACATCAAATTAATATATAATATGTAATATTAAAAAACAATTTAAATCAATTATTATTTACATCATATTTCTTTATAGAATATGATTTAAACAACTTAATAATATTTACCATATTTACTAAATCACTTAATTTATAGGTTTGACATCTTTGAACAATATATTTATGTCGAAAATAAGTTAGCTTAGTATCCAAGAATTTTATTCTTCATCAATCATTTTTTTTCAATTGGAACATATCATACAATGCTCTCAAATTTTTTAAAACACACGATTAAAGAAGTTTGGGAAAGGGGATGGAGGATTGACTTGGCAAACTAAGAAAAAAGTATGATATTGATGATTTATATTTAACTATGGGGATGGTTTTTTCTATTAAGCAATGAGGGTGACCTTTTAATTGATTGATAACAACATAAAATTAAAGTAATCGAAATAACCATTTGGTTACCAATGAGATGGCCCTTTTTTTGTCAAGCAATGGGGATGACTTTTAGGTTATTAATGAAGGCGTCAGATATATTTTGGAACTGAGGATATATAAATGTGTGTCATATAATCTTGATATTTTAAAGTAGGTTTTACTAATTTATTATTATTATTATTATTATTATTATTATTAATAATAACTATCACATATTGAATTATTATTAACCACACATTTATCACACAAAAACACATTTATGATACGAAGATGACAATAAAAAATATAAAAATAATTGTTTAATTAAATTAGTGATAAGGAGGGTATGAATGATTATCTTTAATTATAATATGTTTTATAAAATCAGTTTATTAAAAATTCGTAACAAAATCAAACACTTATAGTAAAGATTCCACCTGATTTTATTTATTTTGATTAGGTGGTCTTTATTTCGGTCGGCTGAAACAATATATTCAAAAGATGAGAACAGTTTTGAGAAATAATGAGAAGTTTTTAGATCTATTCAAAAGATGAGAATAGTTAATGACATATGTCATGTCATTATTTCTTGTAGAAAATGCGATACCAAATACAAATTAAAAGAGATAATGTAGTTAAATTCGAAATTAAAGATCTCATTACAGTAAATAATATATCCAACCATTTTCTGTGGAGCCTTGAATAAGACCTTTTGTTGAACTAACCAAGAATTAATTTTCTCGTCTATTTCTTCTCTTTCCTCCTTTATAGTAACCACCCCAAAATCAATTTTCACAATCTTACATGTTTCATTTTTGGGATTATCAATAGTGTTACTAGTGAATCCTCCACTTGAACTTGGCAAAGCAGCTATTTGACTTGATAATTGACCTATCAGAGTCTCCAAATTTTTTATTGACGCATCATGGTTTCTGCTCAAAATTTCATGGTTCCTATGCTCAAAGCTACTTTCAGCGGTCTTAATGAAATTTTTTCAAAGTCTCTTCCAACTGTGGTGACTTCCTTTGAAACAGAGGTTGTTGGCTTTGTTGCATCCCTTGGTTGGCATTTGGATTTTTATTATTGCTCTAACAAAAATTTGGATGATCTTTCCAACCCGGATTATATGTATTAGAATATGGGTTATTCTTTTGAAAATCTACAAATTGGACTTCTTCACTTGTCCCTTCCAACGAACAACTTCCATTCGCATGTTCGTCTCCACAAAAATCACACCTAAGTGCTTGTACCTGGCTCACGTTATCTCTACCTAAGTTGCTTACTGCTAACTTTTTATTCAACAATTCAATTTGAGCTAAAAGAGTAGTATGAGTATCAAGAGGTAACATACCTTTAGGTGTGCCAATAGTTTCAAGCTTGAACGAACTCTCACTTTTCGAACGGTACTCATTCATACACATCTTCTCAATGAGGACTTTTACTTACGGTTCAGTCATTTGGCGGATAATACCTCTCGCGGAAGCATCCAACAACATGCGATTTTGACTCTTGAGACCTTTGATGAAGTTTTGTATCTAATCCATATTATTCATGTTATGATTTGGACGTCTGCGCAACAAAAGTTTAAATCTCTCTCAAGCGTCATAAAGTGACTCAATTTCCTACTGTTCAAAACTAACAATTTCTGCTCGGCGCTTGGTAAACTGAGTAGTAGTAAAAAATCATTCAAGGAATTTATCATCCAATTCCTTCCAAGTCCGGATTGTTCCATTCGGAAGGCAAAGCAACCAATATTTTGCCCTTCTAATAAGTGAGAGCCGAAACAACCTCAATTTAACCTAGTCTTCCGTGGCATCAGTAAGTTTGCACATTGAAGTTGTTTCATAAAAGTGTGCAACATGCGCTCATGGGTCTCTAATCGTGTTCCCGTCGAACGGATTTTCTATTAAACCTGAAAGTATAAAAAGTTTAATATCAAAATTAGCAGGGTCTTCCGGTGCAAACCCCTTAAGAACTTGTCATTCATCAGTTCGTTTACAGTAGTCCCCCATAGTGAGGGGTTGTGCAACTTACATGAATTCTTTTTCAAAGTCAAAAGAACTTGATAATTTCTCTTCTTCTGGCATTCCTCCGTCTAGAGTTGCTTCTCTAACTACTTTTCTAAGAGCACATGCAGTTCTCTCAATTTCTGGATCAAATGGAATCAATGGTGATCATGAACTACGCATGTACAAATAGAAAATACCTCAGTAGCAATATGATAAACAAGAAATAAAAAAACAGAAAGACTAAAAATAAAAATAAATAAAAAATAATTGCGCAAACATCGTCTTGTTGAAAAAACTTGATGACTTCTTGGAAAGTGTACCGATACTATCGAAGTAATAAAAAGATCGAATCCATAGGGATTGCCTCCAAGCAAGACAAAATGTGTGCAATTTTGAAAAACTAGTAAAGGGGGGGGGGGGGGTCAAGTTTCAATATGAAAAGTAAATAAACGAGTAAACAATGTCACGGAAATGGTCAGGTTGTGTTGTAGAATCCCCTATTCCTCTCCTGTTGATGTTTGATACCATGTATGAGTTATCTAATTACTATAACCTCACGACAAATTAACAAAAACGTTATAGTCGATCCCCCACGAAATAACTCACTTACCACTATCAAGAGCTTTCTATTCCCAGTATACCAACATAAGTAGGGTTAGGTGATATATAAAATGTTAATTCTCTATGCCACTACTCAAGACCTCCTATGTCTATTCAACCAGCGTAAGCAGAATAATTGCCCTATGTCCAACACATAGACTAATGATTAGTATTCCTTATGTGCCTGATCGGTCACCATTTTCACTATGTTTTCATTACTTATCAGATAAGAAACCAAGGATTTTGGAATACTTTGTGCACATAATGTCACCTTTTAAGTTAGTTTTCATTTATGTAAGTTATTTAAGCACTTTATTTTTAGTTTTATTTCGTGTTTTTGAGATTTCATGCTTTGGCTGTTTGTGTTTATTCCCTTCAGGTCCACGTAGAAGATCCAACGAACTCAATACGAGAAAGTCGAGGGTTATAGCAGTCGAGGAAAGTAGATTACCCAACACAGGAGGTCTGACACGACCACCCGTGTCACCCGATACAGGCCGTGTAAGGATGAAGGCAAATTACCTACAAGAGAGGGCCAAGACAGGGGCCTGACATGGGCCGTGTCAGCCCACTTGGATGAAGATGAAGCTGAGGAGCAAGGTAGATGCCTGACACGGCCACCTGTGTCATCTAACACGAGTCGTGTCAGCCCAGGCGCAAAATATTTCAAAGTTTGGGCTTTTTACTCAGGCTTGAGCAGCAGGGTCGTTCTGGAGATTTCCAACCAATGCCAAAGGATTTTCACTATTTTAGGAGAGTTTCTACAAGATAAGAGGGATACTTTTTTTTGCGAGGAGAAAAACAGAACGCGGAGAATTACAAAGATCAAGGAATTCAGAGAGCAAAAGATTTTCATGAGTGGAAGCGATTAAAGATCCAAGTCACCCAATTACTTGTAATGTCTAATTTTTATCTTGAATTTGTTTTGAATAATATAAGTAGCTAAACCCCCCAATGCTAGGGGGTGTCCTTGATTTAGATCTGTAATGACTTTGAGTTTACGATTGCATTGATAATATTATTTTCTTAATTACGGTAATCTTTTGATGTGTTTACTGCTTTCTCATTCAGACCAATTGAGATTGTTGTATGGTTATCAATTAGGCTGGACCGCCATTGATAAGGCTTTCATAAGATTACTCTGCAGTAGATATCACCTAGGACCAGGGACGCCCTGTATGAACCAGAGGATTCTTGATATAATAAGGCTTAATTTCACCGGTAATTTCCTATGGACATAGAAATTAGGATTGAATGATTAAATGTTTTCTCACCAATGCCTTGGGAGAAAATACCTTGGAGAACTGATAGTAATAATTGATATTTCTTGATGCAATAGTGCCTCAGAGTTGTTATAGGGACAAATTACATACCTTCCCTAACATATTTATTTTTCTTGCAAATCCTTATTTTACAGTATTAACTTTATTTGCTTTTATTTTTATAAATTTAAATCTAAAACCCTACAAACAATGATTTTTGTTTAATCAAACGATTATTTGAACTTGATATTAACGTGCACTCCTTGAGATCGACATTCGGGGAATTTCCCCTTTATTACTATAAAAGGCAAAATAGTACACATGCTATTTTTCCAATCAGTGTCCAAAATTAGATTAAAAGAGCATCTCACATAAAAAGCATTACTAATAAGAAGCAATTGAATAAGATTATAGATCAATAGGTTCATATAGTGGTCAAATCAACATAGAATCAAACAATTGAGAAACAGGTTCATCATAACACAACCTAACCTAGAAGGATTTAGCTACTCATTAGTAATTGAAAATACCACAATTGATAAACAATGATAACATAAGAAGTCCATTGAAGAGATGGCCTTCAATGACTTCAAAAGCTCCAAAAATCACTGTTTGTGCTATCTAATTTGTGCTTCAATCTCCCAAAATCATAACCCTTGTGAAAGTGCTGAAAAACCTCGTTTAAAGGCGTCAGGATGAACCAGAACGCATCAGAAAAAGGTCTGAAAAAATGTCCATCTTGCGCATGATAGCCTGAATCGTGCGATGCAACTTTTAATGCCTTATAGCGGGCGCGATGATGAATGTGATTATTTATGAAGCTTCACTCTTTTTTGCTCCCTTTTCACTCAAATTTTCACTAAGTCCACAATTTGCATATTTAGCTATTTTTCCTTCATTATTTGGTCATTCTTCCTCAAATTCTCTCGACTTTCACTTGTTTTGCTCTGAGTCTTCGACTAAATATATGCAATGACAGACTGTCATCAATGATGTTGACATGTGCTTAGTGTCAGACATCATAATCCCACCAAAGTTCAAGATGCCATATTTTGAGAAGTAAAGAGGGGTTAGATGTCCAAAAACTCATTCGATGATGTTTATTGGGAAGATGGTCGTGTACGCTCATGATGACATGTTTCTCACCCACTATTTTCAAGATAGTCTTAGTGAGGCGTCATTGGGATGGTATAGACACTTGGAAAGAAACAATATCCACACTTGGAAATACTTGGCTATGGCATTCCTGAAGTAGTACTAATACAACATTGATATTCATCATAGTCGTACTCAATTTCAAAATGTTTCTCAGAAGAGTAACGAGTCGTTCAAGGAGTATGCCCAAAGATGGAGAGAGTTGGTTGTCCGCGTCCAACCACCAATACTTGATAGAGAGCTTGTTGATATATTTTTGAGTACTGTGCAAATCCCATAATTAGAAAGGATAATATGCATTGTTTCATCATGCTTCTCTGACCTGGTGATAGTTGGAGAGTACATTGAAAGCGATCTCAAAAGTGAAAAACTCCAAGGCGCCTCGAATAGTCGGACTAGTGAGAAGAAATCTTCTAGTGATTCTCAAAAGGAATAGGAGGATGAAACTGATACAATCTGCGAAGCTCCACGAGCTCCATCATAGGTATCATATGGTCAACATCCGTATGCAACGACTATTCAATGCCAGCAACCACTATTTCTCGGTCCTCAGTACCAACAACCTTGGGTCACTCATCATGCAAGTCAGCAAGGCCAAGACTGTGAATATCATAATCAACATCAGAATTAGTGCAGACCTCGAAATAATTTGGAAAGAAGGAAGGCTCATATGGATCCAATTCCTATGACCTACAGTTAACTTCTGCCATATCTGGTTCAAAGATCGCTGGTGATTCCCAAGTTTCTTAAGCCACTGCCACAACCATTCTCACCTGAGTCTGACCCTAATGTCACATGTGGGTATCATGCCGGATTAGCAGGGCACTCTACCAAGGACTGCAACACTTTCAAAGCTAAAGTATAATAGTTGATTGATAAGAAGTACTTAACCCTTCAAGGAGGAAACTTGTTGGTGAACGAAAACCCCATGCTCGAGTGAGTGCTAAGACTGTAAGAAGTATTTCCTAACATCGGTGAATCAGAAGGGAGTATCATCCTCAAAGTTGATGATCCTTAGGCCATATTTGTCACTTTTAGAAATTTCTTTGATTGCTAAAGTATTGTTTGTTTTTAAGTTAGTTGTTTTTTTAAATGGTAATATTAATGAAATAATCATTCATTTTCTGAATCAATCCATTTGTATTCACTCTGCACATATTCATTCTTTCCTTCTTCATAAAAAGAAAAAACAATACCAATATTTCTCCACTTCACCTTTCTTTACCAAACTTTTGTTTAAGCAAAGATTGGAGGAAGAATGATGAAAACAAGATACTCAAAATTGGTGACATTATGCTTCAGAATAAAAAATTGTTGATGATGTAAGGCATTGCATCAATTCAGAAACATTGAAGATATAGGGAGTTAATCCCTACTTAACCCCTTTGATCCTAGAAGTTAGTGTTTCTTTCTAAATGAAAAAACCCTTTAATCTTAACCAGGGACAAGGTAGTTGTTCGGTTAATTTGGATATGCATTCGAATTCCAAGAAAAAGTACCCCATTTGAGGTTCAACCGTATCCTCTCTTCACACACAATGTCAAAGAAGTAGCGAGAGGCCAAAATCTCACAACGGTTGTTTCTCTCGAACCATTAAAACATTATAGTCTAGAACCTTTCAGCTCTTTCAAATTAGATGAACAAATGTCATAGAAGTTGTTCCCAGAAATGAAAAAAAAATAGAAATAAAAAATAGTGAAAGAAAGCCCACTAAGTCGAAAATCTGAAAAAATGACTTAGACAAAAATTAGGGCATCCCGCTGGCCGACAACTCAAATGAAACCGTCTAGGCAAAAATTATGGATAAGAAGAAAATCGAGAAGAAGGACCACAAAAAATCCTTAGACAAAAGAAAGAACAAGAACAAACTTGTATGACTACCATAGAAAAACAAATGACTGCCACCTCAAGCAAAAACCTCATTGGTTCCCACACCTTAACATCTTCGCGTTCAAACTCTCTTGAAAGCGGAAAGTTATGTAAAATTAACTGAATATAGGACTGAAGATCATCACGAAGAAGGGGTGGGTTAAAATTTGAATTTTTGAGCCTTATATCCTTTGTTTAGAAAAATCGTGAACCAAACCATGTTACAACCTTCAAAAGACCTAATTGCAGCAAGGTTTATTTTGAAAGCATACTCAACAAAGTTGCATTAACCTGACTCCTAAGATATTCACTATTCATCTGTATTTGTATAAATTTCCTGTATCATTGTTCACACTTTGAATAAACCAGTGATCTATTCACTATATATCACTTTATTTCAATAATGACATTGATTTCAAAGCTCACATAAGCATTGCATTAAAATTATCATTTTTAAATAAACAATTTTATCCTTCATTCAACACTTTACATCAAAGAAGTTCCAACAATGAACAATCAATGAGGAATTAAATCATTCATGTAGGACCCAATCTTGGGCAAACCATCTAAGGATATTTATTGACCAGAGGCAAGTAGCCAAAAGATATTGTGGTCACGGGTAAATCCCTCAAAAGATCAGTCACCCTGGGGAAAGTCGTTTCAAGATTTAGACAATATGGGGAAATCACTTCAAGGCTCGGTAAATCCCTTGAAGAATCAGTTAATCAGGGGCATCCTAATTAAAGGTTCAAAACACTAGGGCAAGCCATCTCAAGGATGGGTTATGGCAAGCTTCTTCCAAACGTCCTCTCAATGCAAATCTCTCTAGAGACCCAACAAACTAGGGAAAGGTAGGCTACACACGAACGAGTCCTCTCCATATCTTCAAGATGTTCAAGCGAAATTCTACCGTACATCAACAAGTATCGAGTTCAAAATAAGTGTCGGGGAGTTATGCTAGCATAACATATTCTTAATAGGAAACTTGTTACAAGAACCTTTATTGGTATTAATCATTCAAACAACCAGATCATCCTCATGCATTAGCATCAATCTTGTTTGCATGCACTAGCATTACTCTTGCATCAAATCATACATTTCATCTTGTGTATTATGGTGTCACCCATATATCAACAAAATCCAACCCTATTTGGTACCTCAAAGTCCAGTTCTCGTCTGACAGTCACTTTTCAAATCCAATTCTCTTTTGGAAGTTAATATTGGAATCTAATTCGTGTCTGGTATCCAATTCTCGGATGGTAGTTAAGTATTCAAAATTAGTTTCCATCTGGTAGTTAGACCAGTTCTTGTCTGGCGACTTAATTCTCAAGTCATTTCTCGCATGACAGCCTTTCATCAATTCTTGTATGGTAGCCTAAATCAAACTCAGTTTCTGTTTAGTAGCCTTTTTTCAAAGTCAGTTCCTGTCTGGAAGTTAAATCAATTCCAATTCTCATATGGAAGTCAAGTTTCAAATCCAGTTCCTGTCTGGTAGTCAGTTCTTGTCTGAAAATTTGATCAAATCCAGTTCTCATCTGGAAGTTGAGTTTCCAAATCCAATTCACGCCTGGTAGCCTATCTTTTTAACTGGTTCCCGTTTGGTAGCCCTCATCAAAGTCAGTTCTTATCTGGCAGTTTAACTTCAAAGTCCAAGGTTCATTTGGCCCACATCAAATAACATGTGCATGCATTGATCAATCATCGCATAAATCTTTGTCATACATTAATCATGTCGCTCCACTCAAGCATATCATGCAATACATAAGCATATTGCACATCATGCATAAATAATACATGCATAAGCCTCATCCAGGATTCAACAACCTCTAAGGAAGCCCAGTTTAATCCTCAGCAAAATCAAGAGTTATTATCATAGGAGACTTTGTTCTTCTTCAATGCAAGTTACAAGCTGTTCAGAAGACATGACATTGGTTGTGTTGATCTCAATATGAGTTTTTCCCCAACAAAGCGATTAATGTTCCCCAAATGAACTCTGGTGTCAACTGAATTTATGCTTGGTTTCTCCAGTAGATATCTCTCCACAGAGTTCCCTCTGAAAATTTCTCCAGCAGGAATCCGTGAGTTCCCCTAGACGAGTTTAATTTCAGCGGGATTTCTTAGAAAGGTATCTCCAGTAGCATTATCCTTAGTGAGTCTCTTTAAAGTATTTCTATAAGATAGACCTCTCTTCATAAGGATAACTCGATTTAACAATTAATCTCCCAGTGAGTCTATGGGCAAGAGTTCCCCTAATATGCAAGATTCACTAAATAATCTTAGTACATTTCCAACAAGTCTCATATGTGTGTAATCCCTATAGAGTCTTTTGCATATTCTTCACCAAATTTGCTTTCAACCAAGAGTAGTTATATACAATAGTTTCAACCAAGAGTTGTTGAATATGGTGTTTTCAGCCAAGGGCAGTTGGATACATTGTTTGCATATATTGGTCTTCAACCAAGATTAGTTGGATACTGTATTTGCACCAATTTGCTTTCAACCAAGAGTAGTTGGATGCAATAGTTCCAGCCAAGAGCTGTTGAATATGATGTTTTTAGCCAAGGGAAGTTGGATACGTTGTTTGCATATATATTTCTCTTCAGCCAAGAGTAGTTGGATACTGTATTTGCACAAATTTACTTTCATCCAAGAGGAGGTGGACGCAATATCTTCAATCAAGAGTAGTTGGACACGACCAATTTCATCCAAGAGCACCTAAATATGATATCTTCAGCCAAGAGCAACTGAATATGATCATTTTGTTGGTGTAAGCCCTAGAGGCCAATATTTTTGGTACTTGTATCGAATTATTTATTAATAATAAAAGGCTTTTTCTTTATTACGTTTGTTTAATAAAGTCCCTAGAATAGCTAGTATGTTTAATGTATCAAGTATGGCTTAATCATGAGATCACATTAAACATAAGGACACTATTCTTAAAGTATCTGTAGTCGAGCTTTATTGTGAAGTGGGATGACATTAAAGCATTAAGACTATTATGTATATAGACTGATGATCACATCTCATGGATCATGGATAAGGAGTTATCAAGTCTTAAACATAGGTATGAATATTAAGAGTAATATTTATACCGGATTGACCCGCTATGAGAATACTATATAGAAAGTTATGCAAAGTGTCATAAGTTATTCTCATGGTGATAATGGTGTATACCACTCTTCGACCTGAAACCACTATGGACCCTAGATGTAGAGTCGAGTGCTTTATTACTGATCAAACATTGTCCGTAACTGGATAACCATAAAGACAGTTGATGGGTACTCCACGAAGCATGCTTAGGGACATGAGTGACCTAGATGGAATTTGCCCATCCTGCATAACAGGATAAATGTCTATGGGCCCAATATTGAACTGGACAAGGATGACACGGTCTATGCCTTGTGTTCAATATAGACATAAGGGTAAAAGGGTAATTATACACATAAGTATTATCACTGAAGGAATTGTCAGATCACATGACATTTTCGTGTCTTGGGTAGCAGTGATGTGTTGCTAGATACCGCTCACTGTTTATTATGTTAAATACATGATTTAATATAATTTCCAATGCCGCGAAAACCTACAGGGTCACACACAAAGGATGGATTGATGAGAGATAGAGTAACTAAGGAACACCGTAAGGTACGGTGCCCTTAAGTGAATTGTAGAACATCGTAATGGTACGGTGTACTTAAGTAGAATACGAAACATGGTAAGGTACCATGAGCTTAAGTGATTTTGGGCATATTATAAGATATGGGCCAAAATACACTTAAGTGGGCTTTTTAGCTTGAAGCCCACACAAGTGGTTCTATAAATAGAACCCTTGTGCAGAAGCATTCATTGCGGTTGCATTATTTTCGTTTTCTCTCTCACTCAAAGCCTTCATTCGTACCAGCTAGCACTGAGATTGAAGGAATCCGTTCGTGTGGACTGAGTAGAGACGTTGTCATCGTTCAACGTTCGTGATCGCTCTGTGGATCTGCATCAAAGGTTTGGATCGTCACAAGAGATCTGCACCAAAGGTTTCAATCGTCACAAGAGGTAAATATTCTATCACTGATCATGACCATTCGTAAGGATCTCTAAAGGAGAAAATTTTAATTTCCGCTGCGTTTTGGATCGCAATTCTCCTTCACATTTCTCCCCTAGGAAAGTCTTCCTTTAACGAAAAACGTTTGGAGAACAGTCGAACAAGATACTTTGTAACAAATCCACCCCTTCAAAGTTGTCTAGCATGTTTGCATGTTTTTTGGGATCTGCCGTTAGCAAGAAGCGGTGGAACGTAATCAACCAACCCTAGAAATATCTTGTGTCAGTCAAGAGCACTGAACAAGATTTTCTAATCCCCCAAAGAATCAACTTTTAGTCAAGAGCAACTAAATTTGTTTCCCCAAAGCATTTCATAGCATATAATGATTAAGAAATCAAGAGTATTGCTTGATCTCAGGGCATTCATTTTAGTTCATGGTTAAGAAATCAAGAGTATTTCTTAATTGTATTTCATCCATATCATCTGGTAATTAATGAGTCAAGAGTACATCTTAATCATATTTCATTATTTCATTTCACCACATCATATCACAAAGATGCCGAGAGATAACAATCAAGATTACTGATTTTTATCTGTGTCTTTATAAAACTTCAACTTACATTCATGATAGAGAATTAGAAGTAATGAGTCCAAGAGTTGACTACTTTACATCTGGTTCTATGTTCATAGTTCATCCACATCATATCCCTTACATCAGAGGGCAAAATTTGGTTATGTTTAATATTTAAAATATCTTTCATCATGATGATTTGAAGACAAGAGTTCTTTATATCCTCCAGTTAAATATGTTTAAATAGGGGCATCTAGCATACCCCGAGTTTACCCCCATTCAATAAATCGATACGTACATCAATACATTTGCATCATCTGCATATCATAGAATGCATTTCAGCTAGCATAATGTCTAAAACGTCATTAGATTAAATTTTCGTATCTACAAACAAACCGATTGAACTAATTCTAAAATGTACGTAAATTTAGCGGGCGAAAATTTCAAAATCGAGCTTACAAATGTTAGTTTTGTTGATCTACGCTTCGTGTAGTTTAACATGGCATGCTCGTTTTATTTTTTCGACTCCTTTTGCGGTCACATTTTGATCAGCTTAAGCCTGTTCAACCGAGAATTTTTTACTTGGAAAGTAAATTTTGCGTTGATCATTTTGGTGCATTCATTTTAATTTTCCAGGTATTTTTGCGTCTATTTTTTATTCATTTTTTTAACTTTATTTTTGTTTTTTAATCGAAGTAATCATCATATTAAATAAAATTATTTGAGTATTTAATTTGGGTTTATGTTGTGTTGTTTGTTTTAATTTAATTACTAAACATATTTTTTTGAATTTCAAAATAATAATGAAAAGAGAAAGTCAAAAATGAAAAAAAAGGGGGAATTTCCTATCTCTCTCTCTCTCTATCTATCTCTCTCACACACACATGAACGAATCCACTCTTTCTCTTTTAAAAAAAAATCTTCTAGCAATATACCTCTTCTCTCAGCTTGTGCAAAAAGGACAGAAGACTCAGTACTCTCTCTCTCTCTCTCTCTCTCTCTCTCTCTCTCTCTCTCTCTCTCTCTCTCTCTCTCTCTCTCTCTCTCTCTCTCTCTCTCTCTCTCTCTCTCAACGTTTTTGTTCTTTTCAACCTTAATCTTTAATTGTCATCACCATAGAAGATCCCCCTACTTGAAATGCAGAAGGGAGAGGGGTTAAGAAAAAGGAGGAAAACGTGTGTCATACCCCAAATTTTGTCCACCCCTTTTCACTTTTCATCTACCTATAACTTGAGACTCATCTATACTCACTCATGCTTCATTAATATGCATCATTCCCTCATGATTAACACTTTCTAACAAGCATCATAGGTTCAATGTTTATGGTTAATGAAAATCAGGGTTTTGCTTGAAGATTAAGGTATTGCTCATCATGTGGGGTGAAATCCTAATTTCTTGATCCTCTGGGGCCTTAATTCTTGAAGTCTATACCATGATATTCATTTGTGCATCCAAACCCTAATCCTTGATCTCGAGGTTTGTGAACCTCGTGGCTTGCTTTGAGGTGGAGAAAACCCTAATTAGGGGTCATAGCATTGGTGGACTACATGTGTTGATTATTCACTTGATTTTAGATTCTTGGTTATTACTTGTAACTTTGAATTTTGACCTAGATAAACCCTAGTTCGTGATGTCATATGATTGGTCTAAGGTATGATTGCATTCATATTTCATTCATATTCCGTTCATAATCTAAGCCTCATTGCATTCACATTGCATCTCATTCCATTCTCATGGTCCATTCATGATCCAAGTTTCATTCCATTTTTATCTCATTCATTATTTCCATGGTGTGTCAAGGTTCAATGTAAAGTCAATTGATTCAAGACTCATTGTCTATTTGGTCAAATCATTTCATGTTCATTGGATTTCAATTTCATTAATTCATTCAATGCACTTGTTTGCACTTTGGTTTCATTGAAAGAAAATGGCCAGTTGAATCCAATTATTTCATTGTGTCATTAGAACATTCTTAATTAAAGAAAATACATTCTATTCATTATATTACATAGTCCATGATGCATTGGAAAAAATTACAAAGAAAATTACAGTTTTGCATAAGTTGACTTTTTGGTCAATCAGTTGACCAAAGTCAACTCATCATTTCAAAATCCCCAATGTCCTTGTTCTTCAAGATCATATTTGCATTATCCATCACCTACAAATAGAAATCCAAAAAACCATATGTGACTTCATGAATCAACATTTACAACCATAACATGTCAAATTATACCAAATGCAAGCCTATCGATTCATACACTTTCATGACCACATTTACAACCTAAACAAGACCAAGCAATTTCATCATAGCGATAACCATTAACCACATAAGCATGCCAATTCCAAACAATACAACAAAGCACCAAAACAACACATCAAGTCATCAAACCAACCTAAACAATTTCAAACATAACCTAGGCCAAAGCATCACATTAGCAAACCAAACACACTATAATTTCAAGCATAATCTAAACCAAATGAAAAGGTAAACCATACATTTGATTCCAAGTCTACAAATCCTGCAGACCATGACCAACCACAATCCAAGCAAATCCTATATCATACCTTCATAACTATGGTTATGTAGCAAGTAAACACAACAGTCTGCAGCCTAGCCAACACAATCCATTTCCATCCAACAAGCAGGTCATGTGTTAACACCCTGTAGCAGTTCAATCCAATCTACAAGAATCCTTCAACAACCATAACAACAATTCAACAGCAGATAATGCATCAATAACACTTGAGCAAATAATTCAACACCAGCATGACATTGCACAAATTGAGTAGACCAATAACTTTTCGAAATTCACACTAGTAAGGTGTTTGAACTCGAGCAGAACCAGTTATCATCTTAACCTCACTTAACTTTTCACCAATAAGCATCACACTTAACTAAATTGACTTCATCAACTCTCATTTTCCCATAACTGCAAAATTAAAACTCAGTCAGTTATCATAATTTTCCTTCCAAAATTTGTTTTAACTGAAACACTTCCACTCAAGTTAAAATTTGTTTTCTCATTTTCACTCTAACAGAATCGTAACTAACCTAAATAATTTCACTCCTAACAAACTAACACCGTTTTCACCTCTAACTGTTTCAATCCAATCGTGTATTAACTAGTTAACAGAAGTTAATTTCCCCAGTTAACTCCTCTCTATAAAACCAATTCACCCTGCTCATTTAATGGGAGGATTTATTCATTCCTCAATTCAAACTTCAAGTAGATTCACTCTCTCCCTCACTCAGAAGATCTATGCATTTTCTCAAGATTCAGAAGAACACAAAAGAAGAAGAACATAGAAGAAGAATAAAGGAGAAAAAGATTAAGACGAAGAATAAAGAGATTCGAAATACTCAGAAGAACATACCTGAAATTCCGGTGACCTCCACGCCGGTGAGTTCTCATGCCTTCATCGTTTTGCTCTTTTTTTATACCGAGATGTGAGGTTCAGTTAGGGGAATCAAAGCCATAACCTCTAGGGTTTTGATTCCAAGAGAACATGATTTAATTTCAGATCTAAGATCTAGAGTTCATGTGGATTCTGTCATGTTTTTAGTGATTTAAGAGGAATTGGAGATTTTCATGGTAAGATTCGTGTTCAGGGGAAGAAGATGAAGGCGTTGATGTATGGTGTTTTGATATTAGGGCTCCTCCATCGCCAGAGGCGACCTCCGACGCGGCGGAGGGGATCTGAAGTCAGGTGGAGGGAGTTTCTATGTTTTGAATTTCTAGCACCAAGTTGCAACACGTGATAAACGTGTTCCTTGTGTAAGCACGTGCCTTGTTGATTCGTTCACTCAGCTTCTTTGCTGAAGGTAGCTTTGGGCCTTTTGGCCCAATATGATGCTCTTCACATGCCCATAGAATTTCTGTACCCCCTTCTATGTGAATGCAAGAGGAAATTGGGTCTGCATTGGGCCTGGCGCCTGGGCTTGGTATCTACATCCTATTTTCTTGACTTTTACCCCCGGATTTAGGTTTTCATATCATTTTATCTCCATTTTGTTCCTTTAATATTTTTGCTAGTCTTTTAATAATTGTTCATGAAATTGATAGAAAATAAATTGTTAGTTTTAATTAGGTTTAACATGATTAGTAATTAATTAGGATTATGGAATTGCGTAGTTTTTTAATTGATTATTTAGGAATATATGATATTAACCTAGTTTTTTTATTAGGTTTAGATGTTAATTGCACATGATACTTGTTAATTACATGATTTTATTTGATCTTAATTCTTTCAGTTTTTAAAATTTTAATTCTTGATTTTGAGTTTTATTTGATTAGAATTAACCTTGATCATAATTTTTTAGGTTTAAATTGATCTTGTAATCATTGTTTGTTAGAACTTTGAGCTGATTCTCTGATTAAGTGCACCTTAACCCATGGCATGTTCCCCTAGACTTAGGTGTTTAGGATTTAATCCCTAAGGTTTGCAATCTTTATTTCTTTGTGCATGAATTTTCAACTGATTTTTCCCAATTGATTCAGTTGATCGAAGTTCGTTTTGATCAATTAAATCCATTGATTGTGCTCAAATCCCCAAGCCTATTCAAGTGATCAAAAGACCCTTGATCACTTGATAGGGCAAGTACCTTATGTTCAAACTGTATTGGATATACTGGATCTCAAGAGTTGTACACAAGATCAAGATTAAAGATTTCATGCAATTCAAATCAGTACAAGACATATTGGACTACTGTTCAAGCATAACAAAGGTGTATTCATCACTTGTCAATCATGAGCCAAGTTGTGTGCCAAGAGCCTTAAGCAATATAGAAGGAGTGAGAGTGGATAATTCCTATCCTCATTCTGAATATCTTTGGGTACGGGACGAATGACCCAGTTGCTCATCATATTTACCTCTATTCATAGACTTTAGCACAATTTGAGTCAACTTGATTGTCAAGTCTTCTTTCTTCAAAGCAAACCTTCATCACAGGAAGCTACAAGGAGATTAAACTTCAACACTCATCAGTTATGATGCAAATTGCACACCATGAGCCTTAAGTAATAGAGAACGAATGAGAGTGGAGAATTCCTATCCTCATTCTGAATATCTTTGGGTGTGGGACGATTACCCAGTTGCTTATCGAATTTGCCCCTGTTCATAGACTCTAGCGCAATTTAAATCGAATAATTGATAAGTCTTTCTACACAGATATGGGATGCAGACTGAAGATCAGACTTTAACCTTCTAGGGTTTCTCCTCTTCCCTCTTGTTATCTCTCAGTAAAATTAAAACCGTTTTGTGAATAAACTCAAAAACAATTAACAATGCAATTAGGATTGTACACTACGAGCCTTAAGCAATGGAGAAGGGATGAGAGTGGAGAATTCCTATCCTCATTCTAAATATCTTTGGGTACGGGACGAATGACACAATTGCTCACTGTATTCATCTCCATTCATAGACGTTAATATGATTTAAATGACGACTCTCTTTTCATGATAAAAGCAAACTCACCTCATCAAACTCAGTTTTGTCTTTGGGCCTCATTTTCAGTTTAACCTTTTTAGAAAGGATATGTTACTTCCGTTATACCGTGAACAAAGCTTAAGCCTCCATGTGTGAGCATGCAATGTTTAATTGCTAGAGTACGATCCGAGTTCATCCATTCTATTGCAAACAAACAGACGCTTAAGCCTCACATGCTCAAGCATACGAGCAAGTTGACAGTCGAACGCGAACGTTAATACTGTTCATTAAAAACAACTAACCTCATACTATACACATGTACTCATTCTCTCCTCATTTTTCCATTAATACTACCATTCAACATGATCCATAAAAATCAAAACTCACATTTACTCTATCTCACCATACACTAACCATTCCTTCATTTGATCATCTTAACCACATATATACCACCTTTTTTCTTCTTCCCTTTAGATATCTCTCTCCCTATTATAACTCCTTCATCATAACACCAACAACGCCATATTTTATTCAACCCAACAACATCTTCATTATTTCATCATAATCTCTATAAACCACCAAGAAACAACCATAAATTAAAAAAACATAACAAACCTTCATCTTCTTACCTTCTCATAAACTCTTATCATACCTAAAATAGTAACATACTTCTTCATACAATATTGAACCTTCCACTATATCTTCCACCATTTCTACCGTGCACACACCATCAACACACAACTAATGGTATGATTCTCCATAGCCAAAATAACGCACCACAAAAACTCCACCCATAACACTCCATAATACACTATATCATTCAATCTATAACAACAAAATAAGAAACCACAACACCACAACACCACAAGCCAAAACAAAAAAATAAGAAAAACGGGAAAGATTGAAGCAGCTTGGATTTGCTACTTTCCACCGCCAACCACTGTGTTTCTTCTCGCTGGAAACGTCATCCCGTCCTTCGTGCCTTTCGGATCCGCGTTATTGGTAGTTATTTTTTTCTTTTCATCATTTACTTTCATGGTGCGCATTTGATTTTGTTTGATATTTTGAATGAGATATGAACATAGAGAGCATGAGAGAGAGAGAGAGAGAGAGAGAGAGAGAGATGGTTGTACAAAGGAGAGGAAAAAACGTGTTTGATTTTTTATGTTTTATGTTAGTAAACATCGAGAGAGAGGAAAGAGTTTTCAGAAAATGTGTTGTTATTATTTTACTTGGTCATGGTGTTTCTTTTTTGTTTGTTAATAATAAAAACATGGCCACGTGTCAAGAGTTAATTGGAGTTTTAAAAATTTGAAAACATTTCTCCCTCTCCCTCTTGAGTGTATCGCCCCTCTCCCTTTTGTTATCCTTTTTTCTTTTCTTTTTTCTATGTTTTCTATGATTATTATTATTTATTATTATTATTATCATTAAATTATGGTTAATATTGATATTGAGTTGGGCTTAGTTCATTTTTTACACCATCATATTCATGTATGCACCCTTATTGTGTTTATTATTTTATTTCTTTTTTAATTTGATTAATAAATTCATAGTCAATTAATTGTTTAGATTTTAAATAATTAGTTGATTACTAGATTTAATTAATTGTTTGCTTTTTGATAATGAGATTTATTTGATGAGTCAATTTTCACGTGCTTAGTTGATCTAATTAGGTTATTTCCATTCATGTTCATATCGTGCATGTAATAATCACACTAACGCCGAGCAAGTTTTACAAGTCAAACCATTTTCATCGACGCAAGTGTTTGATCCAATGTCGAGTATCTCTTCTGCTTAATTCAAATTCATTTGTAAATCAACTTGAAACGCTTGCTCCAACGTTAAGTCGTTCTACACGCGAAAATATTTTCTCAATAAAATCGAAAGACAAAGTTACAATTGTTGCACACCTATTGAATACCTTAGTCTTTCGCCTTAAATTTTTTTAATTAAACTAGGATAACAAGTGACAATTGGTGTACACCTTTTGAACATCTTAGGTAAGCAAGCGCTTGGTGCACACCTATGCTCACACGTTTACTAAAATTCTGCAAAGACTAAATTTTCATAAAAAGTGGACGACAAAGGACCGAGAGATACACACATCTTTAGAATCCTTGGATAAACGACACTTGGTGCACACCTTGCTCCAACGATTACCCTAGTTAACATAAAATCAAGTTAAACAATGAAACTTCTTTTTTTTCCCGTGTGCGACTTAAAAACCTTTTTCATAAATGAGTATGTTTTATCCATTTTGACGTGAAACAAACAAAGACTTCAACCTCAAAGAGTGAGCAGCAAGTAAAAGTTTAACCGCTCAAATGCAATATAATCATCACTCTCTAAAAGCAATCAACCAATACATGATTTTCTACAAAGAACTACATAGCCTTGAGTACTCCATAGCACTAGGAGATACGTAGGAGCAGGATTTTGAAATCTTGTCAGACACATTAATGGAAAACCCTAAAACTATTTTCTTCCTTTTCTATCACCCAGTAAGTAGAAGATCGTAAACATCACACTAACACTCTTTCACATAAATAACTAAATGAGTCTCGTTGAGTACAACAGATGTGAGGGGTGTTAATACCTTCCCCTTGCATAATCGACTCTCGAACCCGATCTGGTTGCGACGACCATTTCACGTAGCTTTAACGAGTTTTCTCGATATTTCCCTTTCATTTGGAACAAATAAAGATCGGTGACGACTCTGTTGTATTTAGAGCATGCGATGCGCTTGTGGGTATTTTTTGCGTCGCGATGCATATAATTCTAAAAAGTAATAAAAATAATCTAATCATGTGATTAACTACAATTAAATGAGAGAGAGAGAGAGAGAGAATACACCAGAATTTATAGTAGTTTGGCACGTTCGTCCTCGCTTTGTGCTAAATCCACATGCCCACTGAAAATTCATTGGTATTCCAATATGATTTGTAACAAAATTAAAAGAGTTTGAATAATCACTAGTCTAAAATAAGTGATGAAAAATAAATTTCTTCTTTCCGGATATTGACTTGTATATAACTCCACGAACTGAAATATATGTGAAATCTTTAATTGAATTCGCTTCGTGAATCTTCCAACCCCATCAACCTTTTCCTAAGTCTCCGTCTGTGATCATCTTTACTCGAATCCACAGGTATCTTGAGCGTTGATCTGTCAGAAGATTGAGAAGAACTCATACCCTGTCCATAGCCTTCCACACAACACTACCAAGACCAGCCTAGAGAGAAGAACCTCATTCTTTTTTACTAGAATTATCAGAACTAGTTCACAGCACGACACACTCTTACAAGCCTATGAAATCTTAATCAAATCTTCAATAGAAGTGTATGCTTTCTAACATTATGAATGATTTTGAGAGATAAAATGATTTACGGGTGCTAGAGATGAAGCATAAACATTAGCAAAAAATTATGTTTGATTCGACTCATGAACACTTGAGTGGTTTGAGTCAAGATTCAAAGTAATGTGGAACAAGATCTACACTTAATGAGAAATCCATTTTGTTATGATTCGAGTCAAGTGTATATAGTGATTCGACTCATGCAAGTTGTGATTCGAAATATGAAGAAGTTATAATTCAACTCAAACAAGACAAGGACTGAGAGGAACTTTGTGATTTGACTCATGTAGAAGCTATAATTCGAGTTACAGGATTTCATGATTCAAATCATATTTAATCAGTGATTTGACTCACGGACTTACAAAAACTCATGTTTTTCCTCTGTTTGATTTGATTCGACTTATATGATGCATGATTCGAATCATACACCTAAAATCAAAACATATACATAAAAGTTTAACAAAATACTACTTTTCTTAAACTTCACTTTGAACTCATTTGATTCATAAACCAAATCTAACAATTTAATTGAGATCAAATTTCAAAATATATTAAACTTGTTTCAGTTCCTTATCATCCTTACCTATAAATATAATTAGATTTTATTGTATGCTTAGAAGTTACATTCCATAACACAACCTCTAGTTTTATTTATTTATTTTCCTTAACTTGTGATAGATGGTAGCATCTGGACATACAACTTTTAAATTTTGATAAAGATAATAAAAAATTAAATTAAAAAAATCAATTAATTGATTAAATTATTAATCGTTACATAAAAATTATAAAAGTTGAGTGAGGGATGAGAAACATTAGCCAATATGTACGTTGATATTCATGGTTGATAAAATATTTCCGATTCATATATGTTAAAATCTATTAAAGAAATTTAATTTAATTTTTAATTCTCCCTCGAAATCAATTAAACTTCAAGTAAATCGGTAAATTAACGTTTATCAAAATAGTTCAAGAGTTTAATGAATTTTACAATTTCAACTCCGCAATGTGCTATCTATTATCCATGCATTAAACTTCGATGAAATGTAAATCAAATCAAAGTTGTTTGAATGGATAAATATGAGTAGAAAAATCAAAGACATTCAATAACCACAAAATATGATAGCCTATGTTTTAGGATTTTCTTTATAAGCCTTTGTTTTAGGCTTTTGTCTTGGTGTTAAAGAGTGGCATTAATATCATCGGTTCATGCATGCATGCCAATAACGTCAATAATAACCGATGAATGAATGAATATGTACAAAGAGAACAAGCTCCCAAACTTTACGCATCTATAGATAATAAAAATATTTTGGAATTAGTTTAATAAAATGATATATAATAATAAATATAATTGAATGGATAATTTTTATTTAACAATGACTAAAAGTTGGGTACATATCCATACAGAAAAATTTCTGTATGATATTTAATTTTAAATTATTTGAAATATAATTATATATAAAAATATAATAGGACTTCAAGTGGTTTTAGCTACTAAACTCTAATTATATAAAATATTATTGATTAATGGTTTTTTATAATATAATATTGCAGGAAGATTAAGTATCAATAAAAAAGATAAATTTTTTGAAAAAGATTTTGTTCCATTATGAAGATGAAGTTAGGATGATATATCAACAAAATAAAGGTGATATTAAAATTTAGAAAATTTATTTTAGTGCCTTCGCTTAAATCGATCAATAGATTTAATGTAACACACCCTTTATAATGTCAATCAACATTAATACAATTATTGTTATTCGGATGAAAATGATGTCATACGTTTTGAAAAGTGAAAATTTTAAATATTTTTTTTTTAAATTAAGAAATTAAAATAAACTCTGAGTATAAGATACGGGACGAAAAAAAGTATTTAGTCTAGATTTTTCTAATATTTTATTAAAAATGTATTTTTTATTAAAAAAATTCTTTAAAAACTTATTTTTTTGATAAAATAGTATTTAAAATATTAAATATAATTTTTAATCACTGGTACACATTTTATATAATTTTATGTATTTAATTACAACATTCATAATAATTTTAAAAAATATATATATTTAAAAATCATTTCAAAAATTACAAAATAAGTAGTTGTTATTATTATTTTAATTTATTTTTTTATTTCCTTAAAAAAAATGTTTTAATTTTTTGTAAATATTGTTTTTTTAAGAGAAAAGGCACTGAGTAAGAGTGGGACACATAATTTTTCTTAAATCCAACAAATAATGTGAAATTATTTTTGGCATCAGTATTTTCGAAATACAATTCTTCATATTTTAAAATTAATTAAGATGACACTTAATAATGACGAGTATATGTATGTCTTATCCACCCAAACGCATATGAGAGTGTTGACCTTAATAATACTAGTACTAGTGAAAAGAGAACTTGAGAACTGTACAAGGTATCAAGTATCTATATGTCTCTAGTCTTTTTATGAGATTTGTGTTTTTTCATCAAGACAAGAGGATAAAGGTACAACGTTGGTATATGATTGTGTTTCTTTTCAATCAGTTTTAAAATTAGATATAGGTCATCAACATGACCATGCACCATTCAGTTTACAATGATGATTAAAGCATGAGAGGGACCACTGACTTAGCATGTGACAACCAACCAATCAGCTAAATGATACGTTGGTTTGGAGAGTGGAAACACATTCTCACTAAATTATGGTGATTTTAGTATTTGCTTTCTTTTTTTCATGCTTGTGCAATTAGTTGGGATTTTTTTTAAATAATCAAGTTTTTCAAATATATTTTTAAATATAATTATTATTTCAAGTTATTTATTAATATAATTACTTTTCAATTATTCCTCTAAAGCATGCGTCAGTTGGAATGACGCATGCATGTTGTCATTGAACCAATGCGTCAATTGGAATGACGCATGCATGCAGATCAAGACAATACAATTAACATATGTTTTATGACATAAAAAACATGCGTCATTGCATGTGCCGCATTATTTGAATATTTTATTTTTAATTTTTTATGTTATATTTATATAAAATTGAAATAAAAAGGTAAATGAAAAATAATTAATAATATTATGATATAAAGCTAAAATACACAACAATTGACAAGAAAATTAATGATTCGTCCATTTGAAACACCCCATGTTCCACATTTTGGTGCGTTAGTATGCCTTCGAGGTCTCCCACGATTTTCCTGTGGTGTTTGGGGTCTTTGAGTGCTGACATGATGCAATGGTGGCTGGAGTGAAGGTCCGGTGGAAGGTCCAACGGTATTTGACAAATTTGTCATCATTTCTCCCCAATATCTAGGGGGTTGCCGCCAATGGCGCTGCCGTAATTGAGTTTGATGCCCATGTTATCGTAGTCGGATCGTTGTGGTTGGGTTGTTTGTGGACAATATGATTGCCTGAATTGGGACATTAAATCGTTTTGGAAACGAAATAATGGTTCATGTGGTGTAAGAAAGTTAAACAATGGTTGGGTGTTGTGGCGATGGGATTTTTGGATGTTCATAAGTGGGGGGCTATGGTGAGATGAGGTTGAATTGTATGAATCATCTGGGTTATAGACAGATGTGATGGTTGCATATGATTGTTGGTGGTAAAAGTTTGGTTCCTAGTTTTGAGTTTGGGTGTGTGACATGAATTGGTTGTGAGGTTGAGAGTATATGGTATGGTGATGGTGTGAGGTTGGTCGTTGAGTTTGGGTGGGTTGACATTGTTCTTGAGTTTGGTAAGGGTGTGGGATTGGTTGTTAGACGGGGATTTATTGTTGGGCGTATGATGATGAAGCTCGTTGGCATGGATCAATCAAATACCTTGGCTCACACACAAAATATGGTGTTGCAATCGACCTAAACCAAGCCATATAATGTTGAGTTGGTCTAGTCCCATGTATGATTGGTTCGTTTAAGATGTGGTGACGTCGATTCCTCCAATGACAACACATCTTTTTAGCAAAGTCTCTCCAATCGGAATAATCTCATTGGCCATCGATACTTTGTTGATGTCAATCTGCCAAACACGTCGGAGGTCCTGGAATTTGTTGTTGCATGTCGAACTACAGTTTTACACGGTCACTCTAGTGCATCTCCACAGTAGTGAACTAGATGATTGGTGTTTTTGCTGTCCAAACTGCAACATCATCGTGGTTAACCTGATGGTCAAGACCCAGATACGACCTCCAGATAAATTGTATAACAATTTGACATGATTAGAGGATATGTAATTTGATAATTTTTTAAATCAAAAGTAGAGTTGTTTAGTAGTAATACATCACCTGGTCCAATATGGTCTCAAAGATTGCGATAGACTACTACAGCGTATTTGTGACACCTGTTGTAGTTCATCCCCTGAACTGACCATCTAGATCAAAAAGATTGAAAGTATATTAGTTACAGTCAGTTGTAGTATAAAGTCTAACAAATTATAAGATTTAAGATAAACTTACTTTGTCTTATAGGGGAACGTGAATGGCTTCTCGTTGACCGAGGTGAGTGACGGTAATCTTGATCAACCCCATGCTTGTAGCAAATAGACGCAAGAATAAAACGTACAAGTATTTTTTTTTTGACATTTTTACACAATGAACCATATAGATGAGACAAAACAGTTGAACCCCAACTATATGTGGCTACTTTATTTATGTTTCGTAACAACGGAAAATACATAATGTTTGGTGGCACTTAAGCATTATGTTCCAAGGACTATTGTCAATTTGGAAACGTTGTCGGCATATACCCTAGACGGGCCTTGTGTTAGTGGTAATGACATATTCCACCGACTCTTCAGGGTGTATCAACCATGCATCAAAGGTTTTACTTTCTGTAAACCTATTATACAAATTGATAGTACATGGTTGTATGGTAAATATAAAGGAACGTTACACATGGCAGTGGTACAAGATGGCAACAACAATATTTTTCCAATCGCCTTTGCACTAGTTGAAGGGGAGACTATTGGGGGGTGGAGTTTTTTCCTAAAAAGTCTCTGATTGCACGTTGCTCCTCAGCCTAACTTATGTTTGATCTTAGACAGACACCCATCAATTATGAGTGCCTATAAAAATATTGATAATGGATGGTAAGATCCTCTTTTGATGCATGTCTACTGTATTAGGCATATCGCTCAAAGTTTCATGTGGGAGATCAAAGAAAAAACGTAGCGGAAGAAGGTTGTCAACGCAGGGTATGCATTAACAGAACCTTCCTTCAAACACTATCGCGAAGACATCAGATTGTCAAGCGCAAATACAGTAAGATGGATCGAAAATATTCCATTGGAGAAGTGGACTAGGGCATACGACAACAGTCAACGATGAGGCCACTTGACAACAAATCTCGTGGAATCAATGAACTCTGTCTTCAAAGGCATCTGAAATCTACCAATAACTGCCTTAATGTAAGCAACCTATTTTAGGCTAGGGGCGATGTTTGAGATCAAACGTTACAATATGGGCAGTTGTTCAGTGTTACAATCTGGGCAGCTGTTTAGTGATCCTTCAATGAAATTCACTAAAGAGGAAGCTACCAAAGCTAACACACATGTGGTCATAGTGTTTGACCGTACTAAAGGTTGGTACAATGTTGATGAGTCGATGGATCACAATGAAGGCATGTCGAGGGGACACTATCGAGTGAAACTAGATAGAGGTTGGTGCGACTGTGGAAAGTTCCAAGCCTTTCGTATGCCCTGCTCCCATGTTATAACGGCATGTTCGAAAGTTCGACAGGATCCTTCCAACTTACTATCTTCCGTTTACAAAGTTATAAAACTATGCAATATTTACAAAATTAGCTTTTTGATGGTATCAAAAGAGGATTATTGGCCTGCATATCAAGGGGACATACTCTAGAACAATGAAATAATGCGAAGAAATAAAAAGGATCACCCAAATAACACCCATATTTGAACCGAAATGGATAAGGCGAACAAAATTGTGAGATTATGTAGTTCATGTCATCAGCCCAGTCATAATCGTACAAACTGTCCTAGAGTTGGACCAAACACAACAACATAATTTTAATTGTAACCCTTTTGCTTTATATTGAAAACAACATTCATTTCATAAATATCATAAGATTCAGATACAATAACTTGAAAACAACAATTAAATAATAATTTAAATAATAATTAATCAATAATTAAACAACAACAACACAAACAGCTACAATAATAAAATAACATCACAAACAAACACAACAAATAAAATACATAATTATGTGATTACAACCATCAAAACAATTTTGTGAGAAGTGTAAATCATCATGTGAACGTCTCTGTCAGTTTTAACATTCACTTAGAAATGAACTTCTCCATTTTGGTTGAACGTGGTATCAAGCCATTGAATGCTTCTAGTATTTTCACCCTCTACAATTTCTCCATGTAACAAATGGTTCAAGGTCCTATTAAGATGTTCAAACGTATCTACATTCCAAAGTCAGATCTTCATCGGAGGCTGCACTACTGAAAAAATTAAATCGACATTTCTCTTGTAAATATAAGGACACATATATAAATATATTTTAAAGAAAAATGGAAGGAGATAGTAAGAAGACGTGTAAAAAATTATGGGATGGTTATGCTGTATTTATAGAAGGAGTGAGCAGGAGCAGGAGCCACATGCATTGGCGCATCCACTAAGTGGACTATGCATGCACCATTGCATGTGGCGCATTGGACATGCATGCGCCAATACAGATGGAACTTATGTTCAATAGTTTCATTGCATGCGCCAATGCAAATGACGCTTTGGTTAATTTTTTTTAAAGAAAAGTGGTTATATTTGTAAATATTTTGAAATAGTTGTTATTTTGGTATTATTTTTTAAAAACATGGTTATTTAAAAAAAATCACTAGTTGAGCAAAGGGAAACAAAGTCAGCATTGTGAGTTAAAGACAGAAGGACAAAGGGATACAAATGCTTAAAATATATATTGGGTCAGATTGTTACAAAAGAAAATTCTAATAAATGTTTTAAATAAAAATTTGGTTTGAATATTTATTTTTAAAATGTTATTTTATATATTTATCATCTTATTGAAACTTTTTTTCAATATCCATATTTTAAAAAATTACTTAATTTTGAAGTTATTTCAAATATTTTTTCATAAAAATTAGTTTTGAGATATCACTTTTTGAAAAAATTACAATTTCTATTATGTTTTTATTTTCAATAATGTATATTTATATTATAGAATATCAAAATTAGTCTTTCAATTTCGAAAAAAATATGAATTTAAAAAAACTTGTAACAATTCGAAAAATATTTTTAAAAAAATCATTTTTGAAATATAAAGAAAAAATCTATTTTTTTAGAAGCTAAAACAAACATGCTTGATTGATTGATTGATTGTGTTTAGGTTATTTACGTGGTTGATGCATGGGTTTTCTATCTGTATACAACTCTTTCATAATTTGATTTGTCAAATTCTATTGAATTTTGATTTATTCCAACACTTTCCTCGCATTCATTTAATTCAGTAGAATAAGAACAACAACAAGAAGTTGCCTTTTAAATTTCTTGGCCTTACAGTAGGAGGAAGTCATCGAAGGATATCTTTCCGGGAGCCTGATGCGTGCTTTTCGCAAGTATACGAACGCGTCAGAGTAATATAAAAGATTGTCGAATCCACAGAGACCAAGTGTCAATCTATCGTTATCTATTGTTATGGTGTTTATCTAAGATAATCAAAATAGGGGGTTTTATAGTGTGCAATGAAAAGTAAAGTATTAAATTAAATTCAATTAATAAAGACAGGCTTGAATGTAATTCACATAATCAATTAATAATCCAAGTACTTGCTAATAGAACTACTTATGGACAGTGTTTCCTACTTTGAAAAGAACCAATTTAATAGGAACTGTCGCTTTCGCGTATTCAGAACCGAGTTGTACTCCCTAATCAAGCCATCTTATTGTCACTTATAAAAAGGCGCGCATTGCATTAGAGTAGTAAACCTATTTTTAAGAAATATAGTATCTTGACTGAGTTGAAAAGTATTTTAACCTGGATTTCTTAACCAAAAGAGGTTCTCACGAACCATACTCTAAACTTATAAACGCGTCCGAAAATAGTTTTAAAATCACTTTTCTTCTTAAGTTAAAAACTCCTAATGAACTAAACAAAGCGCTTTTGCTGTTTTTGAAATAGTTAAAAACAATTAAGTTTAAAAAGACGTTGGACGACTTTCGATCTTACCCAACGGAAATTAAGTGCGGGAAAACTTAAGTTGAAAGTTAAAATAGCCCTTAAGTGTTTCTACGAACAATTGTACGGATTATCGGTTTTAATACGATCCTTACATTCTAACCTTATAGATTTAGTTAGACATGGTAAAATAAAAGTGCATTTTAATTTAAATAAAAGTAGTGCGAGTGTGGAAAGTAAATAAAAGTAGTGCGAGTGCGGGAAATAAATAAAAGTAAAGCGAGTGCGAGAAATAAATAAAGTAAAGTGAGTGCGAGAAATAAATAAAGTAGTGCGAGTGCGAGAAATAAATAAAGTAAAGCGAGTGCGAGAAATAAATAAAGTAAAGCGAGTGCGAGAAATAAATAAAGTAAAGTGCGAGTGCGGGAAATAAAATAGATAAAGGCAAAGCAATAAAAACCTGCTCCAATCGGAGGGTTAAATAAAATGCGAAGCGGAAATGAAAATGGCGGCAGGATTAACTTCCTTCCAAAGTGCTCCAAACTCGATTACAGACTCGATCACAGACTTAATTACACAATTGTGGTAACACCCCAATGCGAAGCGATTACCACTTTAAAATACTGAATATATGCCTAAGTGAAACTAAGTTTGCTCTAAGTTTGCATCTACTCTAAGTTTGGATGATTAAACAAATGAATTCGAGTCTCTATTTATAGGCAAGTAAAATAATGGAAAAGACAAGGATGCCCTTCAGTTTGACTTTGGGAGGGAAAACTTTTCTTCTTGTGGCGCCCGCCACAAGGCCAAATTGTGGCGCCTTAGTGGAAGTAGTGGGGAACGTGGCAGTTGAGGGAAGTTGAGCTGTGACACATCATGGCTGGACCTATGGCGCCAGCCACAGTGGGAGCCACAAGTGCAAAATGCTGAGTTTTAGTCTTTTTAGCTCATTTTCACTCCTTTTCTCGATCGGGGCTCCGATTAAGGTAAAAACCTGAAAACAAAGAGAAACATAGTAATAACACAACAAAATAACAATAAAACCACTAAAATGCATGTGAAATCGGAGTCGAAAATACGGTGAAATTCAGTGTCATCAAAGCCTGTCATTACATGCTTCAAGACACATTTATCAACATGGAAGGGAAAGATTCTTTCCATAGGGGAAATAGTCACACTCATTAATTTTGTTTGGATGAACTTGTATGTCCATCAACTATCATTTTTTAAAGCACCAGTCAAAATTATACAAGAAATTGTTTTAATTGAGAGAAAGTTTTTATGGTCGGGTTCGATGGATAAGAGAAGCATGGCTTGAGTAAGTTGGAATTCCGTGTGTAAACCTAAGGAGTTAGGAGGAATTGGGATCAAAGATGTTGGTTTATTCAATAAGGATCTGCCATCAAAATGGCTATGGTGTTTCATCAAGGAAACATATGTGATTTGGTGTGGGATTTTAGAATCTAGATATGGCAACATTATTAGAAGAATTATGTCCAAAGATGCGTCACGAGTTTTATGCTAAGAATCACTTTGGTGGATGGATTTGATGGAATATGGAGACTCTTTGGAGGATGATTGTTTCACTGTGTTGATCTCATGCAAACTAGGAGATGAAAGTACTTCACCATTCTAGACATCTAGATGGATCAGTCATACAACTCTGAAGTGCCTTTATCCTTAACTTTTTGATGTTTCTGACAGGAAACATGGGGTGGTTAGGGATATGGGGGTGGGAAGGAGATGCTTGGCGTTGGGATTTAGGTTTTACCAACTTAGAGGAGAGTAGTGTATTGGGTTTGGAATATGTGGAACTAATGGAAATGATGTCTGAAACATGCCCCATCATTGGGAGTCCTAATATTTTTCTATGGCCCTGTGGTTATCTTAATTCTTTCTCTGTAAAATCATATTATGATAAACTGCTACAGGCTGCTGATTTGGTGGAGTTGGAGAGTGTTCTCAAGACAACATTGGAATTAATATGGAACATGAAGATCCCAATGAAAGTGAAGAATTTTGGTTGGATATTGCTACTTGATAGACTTCCTACATGTTTGAATCTTGTCGTGAGAGGTGTGATATCCAATATTCATGATAAGGTTTGTGTTTTTTGCTTTAACTCTGTACATGATAACAACCATGTTTTCATCTCTTGTCCCCGTATCAGACTGGTTTGGGAGAAGGTTATGAATTTGGTCGGGATACCTTGGATGATTGAAGATAATTGTTGTGATTATCTCATGTTTTGGTTTGTAAGTTTGATAGGTAATTCTTCAAACAAAAAATTGTATGTATTATATGGTTTGTTACTTGTTGGTGTATTTGGTGGTCGAGGAATCGAATCATTTTCAACAATGAAGTAGGCAATCTTGATGTAATAGTGAAGAAAATAATTCTATTATCATGGTGGTGGTTGGCTTTAGGTACCAAACAAAAAATAAGTTGTAATTATTATGAATGGTATAAATGTCCATTTAATTATTTATAGGTGATTAGTTAATTGTAGGCGATGCTGGTGTTATTTGTTTATTGGGTAGGAGTACCCCTAGTACTTCCAATGAATGAATTCTCGCTTATAAAAAAAAAGAAAAACAGTAAGAAAAATCCCAGAAAAAAACTTCATATTTTATTTTTATTTTTAATACTCTAAGGCCACCAACTCTATCGTCAATTCATTCCCCTCCTCCACCACTAGAGATTCTAGAGGATGAATTAAGATGATGTTTTTGCCATTATGACTATTGTTCTCTAATTTCTTTGACTACATAGGAAGACAACGAATGAATCAAAACGATGCTCCGAGGGAACATCCTTACCAAGGTAGAAGAGGTTGGGCCCTCAAGATTAAGTTTATTTTATTAGGGTCTTATGACATGTTGATTGTTCCACAACAAGAAGCCTTCAATCGACTTGCCAATCAAATAAGTGATATTTCAAGGGGTTATTAGGGTTTCAGTGATCATCATGAGAAAGTATTTTGTGGTCTCACCCTTGGAAGAAATAGTGGTTAACTTTACTAATTTTTGATGAATTTATTACTGTAGCAACTTTTAGACATGTGACTATCCATACAAGAAGGGGGTGAATTGTGTGGTCCCTAAAAACATGGTTTTGAAAAATTTGCAGATTAAAATCAGAGTTAAAAAATATTTTGAAAAAGTTTGAGTATTAAGCAGCTGAAAATGAATTGCAAAATATAAATTGCAGAAAATAAATAATTAAGGGAAAAAGAGGAATACCTAGAGTTATAAAGGTTTAGTAAAACAAGAAAACGACCTACTTCTCTCCCCAAGAATTGATCTTGAGAGTTTTCCAATAAACTTTGAGATCTTTTGGTAGGTAATACTCACGAACCCCCTTATACAAGGAAAATTGGTTGACTTCCAACATAAACAACAATACTCTGGAATTTGGCAATTTGAGTCTAAAGGTAGATAAAAACAAGAAATGAGGGTTTGAATTGTTTTTATAATAGTTAAAAACTTTTGCAACACCACCCACACACAATAAATACTAACAACACAAAGAGTTTATCCTGGTTCGCTTGAAATTTAAAGCTACTTCAGTCCATCCGACCAATGTAATTTCGCCTTCAAAAAGGACTTAATTCAATAATCTCAAAAAATTACAAAAACGTCCAAGAGTTTAACAACCTCTTAGCCCTCTCAAGTCTACAGACTTAAATAAGTCACTTGAGGAATTACAAACAATTTCAGGAATACAAATGTTTGACTAAATGCTTCTAGATAAGCAGTATAAACACACTCTAAGAACGATGGAAGAGCAACAACTCTTGTATGAAAGTATTTCTTACAACAATGATAGTGAGAATATTTGAAGTATGAGAGTGTTGTTGTAGCACAGTTGTTTCATTGTATCAAGTTGTTGTGTTTAGCAAGTTGTGATGAGGCCTTTATATAACAGTTTGAGATGATACCGTTAGATGGAAATCAGTGGAGGTTTCGTGTCAGCTATGGGAGTTAAAGGTATTAAATTTCTTGTCCTTTCCATATCAGTCATGGAACATAATCAATTGTTTCCTTAAATAGAATTATGTTGCAAGTTGAATACTTTAAGCGTAAGTTTCTGATCAGGTGATGTGTTAAGCATGTATCAGAGTGAGCGTGATCAGAATCTTCAGAGTTAGAGTTCAGATATCTCTTGTAGACTTTAGATACCTCTTGCAGACTTCAGATATTTATTGTTGAGTCTTCAGATGTGACTTGCAGACTTCAGATATTTCTTGCAGAGTCTTCAAATATCAGAGCTTGAACTCCAGCATTCAGATTCTTCAGGTGATTGCTCTTCAGACGTGTTCTTGTTTAGAGTCAGATCTGAGGTCAACTTTTCTGGACTGGTGCGGAAGTCAGATATTCGTTTCCTCAAAGTCATTTTAACTTAGAATCCTGCACACTTAATAAATTTGTTAGGGTACCAAATTGTTTCATTCTTTGTTATCATCAAAACTTAGAGATATATTGCAGAATCAAAATCTTATTCTAACAATCTCCCCCTTTTTGATGATGAAAAAACTTAGAACTTTGATGAAACAATAAGTACTTTTCAGAGATACTTAATTGAGAAATGATTAGAGTCAGATATAGTGATTCCCCCTGAGATTAGCAATCCCCCCCTAAGTCTGATACTTAAGACTTTTTAATGTTTAATATCAGATGGGTTTCTGGGGTAGATAATTTCTTACCAAATTTTCTTAGGTCACTTTCCTTGATTTATTAGTTTCTCAGATAAAGATTCATTTTCCCTTTGTTCAGATAGATCCTGAAAAATGACTTAGACTACGCAATGATTATGTCAAAAGGTAAGTAATGCATTTCTGAGAATTAGATAAATTATTTCATCAAAAGGACTTTTATTTCTCCCCCTTTTTGTCAGACTCAAAAAGTAAGTAATGTAAACATTTCACTGATAGAGAAAAACTTTACATAAGCAGAAGGAAATAGAAGATAAAGCCTTAGAGGCAAAAACACTTAAAGAAAACATAAAGAGTCCTAGAGTGCCTAAGGGTTTGGAGGAGGAGGCATCCTCTAAAGAAACTCAGTTAGAAGATTCTGGATGCTGGAGTTGACTTGGTCCTGCTTGTCGAGTCTGACTCTAACTAGTTGTTGTTCTTTCTGCAACTCTTCCAGAGTCTTGATGACTAGAGGAGTGAGGTCAGTTGTTGATGACTCACCTCGAGTCAGAGAAACCTCAGTTGTCTTCTTAGCATCTTCATCGGCTTTCTAAGTAACTTCAGCGGCCAATGCTGGTTCAGCTTCAACTTTCTCTTTGACTGCAGCTTCTGCAGCAGCTTTCTTAGTTGCCTCCCTGGCAACAGCTTCTGCAGCTTCCCTTTTTGCCTTCTCAGCAGCTTCCTTTGCCAGACGCGCCTCCAACTTCTCTTCAGCACTTCTGATAAAGTCATTTTTGACTTGTTCAGATAAGCCCTTCAGCTTGAAGACTTCAGAGGTCACCCATTTGATGAACGCGCTCTAGTGAGTCCTTACTTCAGAAGGATTATCATTAACGTTGGATTTGTCAGAGAGCTTCTTGAGTCTTGAAGCGGAATTCTCTAAGAAATTAGCAAATGCCTCATCAAGGGTAGTAAGAGTGAGGTCAGGTTCAGATGGTTGAGGAGTGGGTTCAGAAGGTTCATGTATGGGTTCAGATGGTTTAGAAATGGGTTTAGAGGGTTCTGGTAGGGTTTCAGAAGGTTCTGGTACAGACTGAGTCTTTTCAGAGTCAGTTGTGGCCTGAAGGTCTTCATGGGTTTGGGAGGTTAGGTCAGGGATGTATGAACCAGAATGTTCAGAGTTGGATGTTAGGTCATAATAAAGGGTGAACTAGGGTTAGGGGAAAGAGGTGATATAGGTTCGTTGGGCATTATAGCTTTAGAGATGAGGATGGATGTTTGTCACACCCTGATTTTGACCTTGAATCTCCGATTCAACACATTCATCATAGCTATTTCATCTATACATAGCATAACATGCATTCCATACCGCATGGTGCATAGAATATCAGTCGGGATATTTTTTTGGAATTACAGGCGAACCGGTTGAATTAATCTCCAGTTGTGCGTCAAATCAGTAGACGAAAATTTTTTAAAATCAAGCTTGCAAACACCAGATACATTAACCTACATTTCACGTAGTTTAATCTGGTATGCTCGAATTATTTTTCGGCTAATGTTTCGGCCATCCTTCGACTCGCATGATCCTTTTAACCGGTCAGAAATTATTTCAAAATTAAAAGAAACATTGTATTTTACCAATAAGTTTATTCTGCACTGATCGTTATGTTGCAGTCATTTTAATTTTTCGAGCATTTTTGAGTCTGACCCTTTTTTTCTCTCCGTCTTTATTTCTTTTTCAATATTTAGGCAAAATAATCGTTTACTTTATTTAGAATTAATTAGGTAATTATTTTGAGTTTTATTTTAAATAGTTGTTTTGTTTATTTATTTATTTTCAATTTAACTATCAACACATTTCCATTTAAAAATAAAATAATACCAAAAGAGTATATTAGAAATTGAAACTTTGGATCCTTTTTGGGATCTCTCCATCACGTGGTCAACTGTACAAAGGTAGTGGTTTTCCTTCCTTACTAAGTGTGGGGCACCAAATCAGGCAAGGCCATTTTTTACTTAGTGGAGAAGTTTTAAAAGAATTTAAAAAAAAAGCAAAAGGTGGTCCCAGGCAGCAGAAGACACAGATGAATTGAAGGAGGGAGCAACCACAACAGCAAAAAAAAGAGGAAAAAACGGACTAGATCTTTGGGAGAGAAGAGGCCCAAGGTATTTCAAACGTTTTTCCAGTAAGTAAAAAGAACATCCCTTACTCTCTTTTTTTGGCAGTACCATAACCTCACCCATCTTCTTCACCAAAAAACTCAACCACCAATCAATAACCATTCATCATAATCTCACTGTCACACTTGCTTCCTTCATTGCTCCGATATGAACACCCTTTTATCCTTCAAAAAAGATCGCAGCCAACACCTCGCCATTTCAGCTGTCGTGACGCTTCCATGGTTCTAATGAACAACACGCGACTCTGCATCTTGCAACAACACAACCGTAACTTGTAGCAGCTGTAACGCCCTTCGACGACACACTGGCTATATGCGACAGTGTGTTTAATGTAGCACTCAAACATTTTTCATGCATCAGGAAACATCACCTCATCATTTTTTTTGTGACCGCCGGAAGAAACAAGCGCAACAATTTCATTTCCGTCGTGTTTCCTTAGCAAAGACTGCACATTCTGATTTTGGATTCTTTTTTTTCTGTCTCGAGATTGGACTATACAAGGCCTCTTCGTGTTTGTTTTCGGGTTTAGATTTTACACAACAGATCGTGTGGATGTTGATTTAATTTGTGTGAGTATTTTGTGCTGGTAGAATTACCCATTGTTTGGTTTTAATTTGTGTGAGTATTTTTCTTTACAGATGAATGTTTATTTAGGTTTTGAACTAATTTCTTAGCTCTGACTAGTGTGTGTTAATGGTTAGATTAATTCGTTTTGTTTTCAAATGGAAGCTTTTCTCTTTTGTTTATTTATTTTGAAGAATATAACCTTGCTTTTTAATTCTCACATGGTTCCTCATGGCAAAGAGGGAACGTTAGGCTATAGGTAGTGAATGTTCTTTTATTTTTATTTTTTCTCTCAAATTTGGTTGTTATTTGCTCTAGGCGGAATATGATTACAAATAAGGACATAGCCTAATAGTGCAGTGTTACTGTTCTTTGCATATAAATATTTGCTTGAAAACTTGATTTGTGATAAAATTGAAAAGGGTTTCTTTTTATGTTAGATGTTAATTTCTTTTTTTGTTTCAAATTGGGATTTGCATCTATGGTGCCTCATACCATATGTCTTTGCTTTACAAACTATTTTATTACAACCGTAGCTTTTCCATATTCTTGTAAATAATTTTCAAAATTATGTAAATAATATTTGTGTGGCTGTTATTTAATTCCATCGTGTTAAATCATATTAAGTCCGCGGATTCGACAATTTTATGTTGACATGCCGCCAAATTTCAATACATAAATAGAATACATTCACCGCGTTATGACCTTGCGTATGACATTACTTGTGTTGTCACCACGTACAAACCGGTTTAAGAGCACATGGTGACCGATTCAGTTTGTTTGTTTTATATTCAATATCATCGTTTGTTTCCTTTTAAATTAATAAATTAATTAAAGTTGATTAATTGGATAATTTTGCTAACTAATTTTAATTAACTTAATTATTTGATTATCTTAATTTTTAATCAAATAATTTTGATAATTAATTTTAATTATCTTAATTAGACGACTTAATTGAATTTTAAACATTTTTGCCAATTAAAAAAGGGACCGATTTATTCCACACTCACGATTTTGTTACTACTTCATAATACAAACTCAATTCCATTCAATTTCATCATCAATTCAAAACCATGTTTAAAACCATGAAAAATCACATATTTCTCGATTCGATATCGAGCCCATTTCCATACCCTTGTAAGACGATTGCTTTTAAGCATCGCCAATAACCTCACATAGCTTACTCTTGGGCTTTCTTACAATGAGACTGTTCTGTCGCACCTACACTCATGCATTGTTTATTTGTTGATTGGGCCCGATTTAATTGTTTAATTATTTTTGAATCCCCATTCGATAAAATGTACCCTCATTCCCATGACATGTAATAATTTTACTGTCTTTATTTCTTTATCGCTTGATTGTTTAGCTAGCTACTAACACAAGAATAAAATCAACCATTTCCAAAAGATCAAAAATAAAAACTCGATCCAACGTCGAGTGTTTTCCCAATAAACAAATACATCCATTTCTACCCATTCCCTTTCTTTCAAATCACTTCATTCAAATCTTTCTCAATCACTCATCAAATGCTTGATCCAACGTCAAGCCATTTTCATAATAAAACTCAAAATACTTAATTCCTATTTAACACTTTTTTAATAAAGGTGGAAATGGAACATGGTGGATACCATGCACTTTTGAGATTAAGATTCGAGGTGGATGCCTCGCCTATTTTAGCTCTCACCATCGCCCAAATTGTTAATACAGTTTCTTTAAACCCTTTCTCAATCAAATTCAAAAACACTTAATTCTTATTAAATACTTTTGCAAATAAGATGGAAATGGAACGTGGTGGGTACCACGCACTCCTGAGACTAGGATTCGAGATGGATATCTCGCCCATCCAAGTTCTCGCTATTACTCAAAACACATCAAACCAATCAAACCTTTTCTCTCCACCGTGCGATTGACCCTTCAAATCCTTTCTCAAACGAAAGGTACTTTGTTTCAAAACAATGCAAGGCAACGTTTCTCCACCTGTTTTGGGTAGTCCATCAATGTTTTCGTCGATTGACACAAAGTAGCTTTTGCTAAAATCGACCAACAAACATTTTTCTATCCAGAACTACGTAAGCCTTGAGTTCTCTATTGTACCCGGAGATACGTAGGAGCAGGATTTGTAAATCTTGTCAGGCCCATTAATAAAAAACTTAGGTTTAGTCCCCTTCATAAAAAAAACCAAAAACTTTCTTCTCTTTTATTCTTTCTTTCCCAGATAGTAACTTGTAGCCTAAACATTTTAAACTAACACTAACGCGCATAACTAACCTAAAGGTTTCCGTTGAGTACAACGGACGTGAGGGGTGCTAATACCTTACCCTTGCGTAATCGACTCCCGAACCCTGATTTGGTTGCGACGACCATAATCATTGTCGTTCTTTCTTGGGTTTTATCGATATTTCCCCTTTCCTTTTAGGAATAAATAAAGTTTGGTGGCGACTCTGTTCAGTCCATCATTGCGAGCGTGCGATTGTGCATCACTAGGTCGTGTTCTCATTTTTTCTGAGGTACGAAAATGTTGTCTAGAGGTTGAATTGAGGTAATGGAGGTGAAGATGTGATATGGTCAGATGTTGGGGGTTCATGTAGATTTGGTTCAGAAATGATGGGTATAAAATGTGTTGGTTCAAATGGAGAAGGGAGTAAGGTTGTTTGTTGAGATTTAGATTTTTCTATAGGAGCTATAGTTTGTATGGAGGGTAAGGTGGAGGAAGTAGTTATAGTGTTTAAGAGTGTAGGGGATGGTTGAGGTAATGATGAGGCAAGTTGCCTAGAACCAGAAGAAATAGGGGCTTCTAAGATAGGAGACTTACTTGGTGCTGAAAAGATTAGAGGCACATGCTGCTTTTGAGTCGCTGAAGATTCTCTCAGGTTGAGACTCTTCTTCTTCTTTTTCTTATTCTTCTTAGAAGGTTCTCTCTTTCTCTTCAGGAAGTTGGGGGGTTGATCTGGTAGCCAGTCCAAACTAAAGCCAAAGATATCAATTCCTTGGGCTTCCAGATCCTGTAAGTAGTAAGCGATGACTTTTGGAGGATCTAGCTTTGAGAAGAGATACATCTCATCTGCTCTCTCTCTATGATCATTTAGAGCTTCCCAAGATGTAAGTCTGGTGGGTTTGACTCTGATGTAGCGGTAAATTCATGATCATCAAGCTATGGATAAGCTAGATGTCAATAAAACCAGAGTTGCCACCGCGCTTTTATTATTTTCAAGGGAAAAGGGAAAAAGTACGAACAAAACCCAAAAGTAAGAAGTTTTAAAATCAAAACTAATAAAATGCCAGAGATTACAGGTAAGGGGGTTTGTTATACAAAGGGAAGGTGTTAGCACCCAAAGTGTCCTAGGTACTCCTAGGGAGCCCTTTTTTGTGTGCATATGTATTTGGTACAAAATGATGTTTACAAACAAATAGAATGGGGGGATGAGAAAAGAATTCATTAATTATATTTTTGTGTTTGACAAGCCCTTCGGACTTGCACCTACGTACCAACATAAAAATGAGGGATCAAAACCTCGTAGTTCATGATACAAGTTTCAAAGTGGATGCATTGCTTTTAACAAAAATTAAGTTTGGAAGGCACAAAGGCCTAAAAATGGTTTGAATGAGTTAGTTCTTTTTGGCCTTTTTTGAAAGTTTAAGTCAAGTATATTTAAGTTTATTTATAAATTTGATTTAAGAAAAGAAGTTTGAAAATGCAATGGCATAAGGCCAAAGTTTCTATCTTTTTGCAAAGTGGTCAAAGTTTAGAACAAAATAAGTTCAAACAAAGAAAATTTTAAAAGAAGGGAGAGATTTTGAAATTTAAGAAATGGGGAGAAGATGAAGAGACTAATCCTATACACAAAATTAAAAGTTAAGGGTTGAAAAGATCTGACCAATGGGTAGCAATCCAATAGACAAGAATGTCAATAGAAACCCAGATTCCCTTGGACATTTAGAATCAAGCAACACACAAATGCACAATTATATCAATCTTGAAGAGCAAGGCATCAAATAAAGATAGCCACATCCAAGCTTAGCCACTCCATGATCTTCTTCAAATTAGCCCATGTAACAGATGAATCCCACAAGTCACAGGTTTAACATAATAACTTCACAATGATCATGTTGCATATGAACTCAAAGGGATCTTGAATGATGTATCAGATGAAGTGTCAAATTGCAATCACTTGGTTTCACAAAATTTGGCATTGGCCAAGTCCTTTAGCATAGGAATGTTGCCTAAGTTCTAAGTCCATTTGTCCAAGATCAAGTCAACAGTCCACACAAAAGTTTTTTAGGATTTTGGTTGTTATTATGTATATTAATGGTCAAAGCCCACACAAACAAACAAAGTATACACAAAATGGAATATAACACACAATATGGTCCAAGTGGACAAAGTGAAAATTGCATTAACATAAACAATTAGAATGGTATGAATAATGGCAAATGAATAAAGACTAAAATTAAATGACATTAAAGTAAATGGCTTGAAACTAAAAGTTAGTTGTTAATGAGTAAGAAGTTAGTATTGTTTTGCTTTTGCTTTTCATTTTTAAGTCATTCGTTGGAGAACACTCAACCACTTATCACAAGCATGGATCCTTGAGCCAAGACATCTTCCAAAGGAAGGAAAAAAGGCCAAGTTTCTACACAATACCATGAAAGAAGGGAGACTTCACTAACTTGAATGTTATGCCTTTTGTGTCACAAATTTAGTGTTATGTTAAGCAATCCTAATTGGACTTATGTAGAAGTCACAACTATTTGACACCGGGAAATAGAATTTTGGTGTTAATGCATGTTAGAGACATAGTATAATAGATTATGCTCATGAAACATACCACACACAAAAAGAATATGCAAAAGAGGTGGCCTAATCTCATCCATACTTATGTTGATTTTTCAATCAACTAGCCTTAGGATTTTGAGATATCATAGGTCAAATGAGATGAATGCATAAAGAATTGGAATTAGATGAAGAGGGAGGGGAATGGATCAAAACTCAAATTGGTTAAAGGAGGACTTTTACCAAATTAATATCATCCATTCATTTTGGGAGATGGAATGTACATTCCATCAATCCCCTAAATTCAATGATATTAACTTGACAAAGTCAAATCAACCTTGACCAAGGCCCAACAACAAGAGTCAAACTCAAACAAATCATCACAATTGGTCAACACAATTAATTGGCATTTATTCAAATTAAAAAGACTAAAATAATACATTTAAATTAAATATGGTTTGTCAAATTCCTAAAACCTCATCAAAACACCAAAGAAATGGCCATGAGATTTATCATAGGTCAAACAAGGTCAAAGGACCTTGGAGAAAAAATTTCAGAACTTTTAAAGACTTGAAAGTATTTTTAAACAATTAAAAACAAACACAAAATCAATTAAATCATGAAAAATATTAATAATGATCCAAAAAATAATTTTAATTCAAAATATGAAAGAGGAAATTATTTGAATTTTTTTGGTGAAACTCTCATATTTTTTGGATCAATATCAAAATTAATATGAATTAATGAAAATAAAAGGATTAAAATGAAAATCAGAAAATAGTAAAAAACGTGGACCACTTGATCTCCCTCATTAATTGAGGTGACAGATCAAGTGGTCCTCAACGAGCGTTCCATAATGGACACTAGTCAATGTGTTGCAGGGATGGTATTTAAAATCAACGCACGAGATTAAAACGTTTTGTAAGGATCCTATGGTTTGAGACGTGCCAACACACGGCCGGAGCTGTAGCTCCGGTCTTCTTCTCCGGTGGACCTCAGCGGACTGGTCCACCCTCAACCATCACCAAAATAAATAAAAAAAGAGGACATGATCTGAAAGAAAAAATGGCGTAAAGCATGAATCTGACCTTAATTTTAAGTAACTCCACATATATAGAAAGATATGAGGAGTTGAATTTTGAGGTGTGTTAACTGAGTTGCTTCGATTTGACCTCTAAGCAACTCAATCTTCTTGCCTATATTGGTAGGACTTAAGACAACCAAAGATCAAAGAGAATTGAGTAGAATTGAGTGAGAATCGAAGAGATGAAGTGTTCTGAAAATTACCTTCAATGTTATGCAGTTCTTGATGTTGCTTGCTTCAAACACGATCTGATCACACTTGAGAAGCTAATAGGAAGTGATTGGAGAGGTTGCAAGGTTGTGGATCCTGGAGTTCTTGAATCTCCAACAATTGAGATTCAAACTCAAATTTTAAATTGAAATTTCTCAGGTTTTCCTTTAGAATGAGAGGGTTTCAATAGGGGGCAAAGCTGGTGCGTAAAGTGTGATTCAAATGAGCTCATAAGCCTTCTATTTATAGCCAAGGGGAATGATATTTGCACACTTCAAAATCTGTCCAAAATTGACAATGTGGATAACACGAGTGCATGGGCATGTACAGGCCCATGTTACAATGCATTAAGGTCCAAAAATGATTCAAATTGAAGTCTGAATGAAGCTTGAATGGCAAGGCATTGTGAACTGAAGTTTGTACAATTGATTCTTTCCAATGATGCAACCCTGTTAAAGCCATGCGCAGACCTAGCAATCTTTGTTCAAAATGCATGAACTTGGGTTCTTTGGAAAGCTTGGGTCAACGGGAACAAGTTTGATGTTGAACACTTTTTCATTTGGAACTTGAAACATGGAGAATTTTGAGGTGGAAGTTTGGAAATTTCTACATGTTGAATTTTTTTCTAAGTGTCAAGCCATATATCTCAATATTCCACCTTGCTTAACTTTTTATGTGAGCTTCAAATGAGAAAAGTGTCTTCATAAACGTTGTAGCTCTTTCAACAAAATTCAAAATGGTAACCAATTTCATGTCATTTGGATTTAGAATGATAGAGTTATGCATTTTTAAAGTTGAGAAAAATCATTTGTTCAATGGTATAGGTCAAAAATGACCTATAATGTATCCTCATATCACATGCTCATAAAAGTTGAATTTGCTTTCACTACAAACATAAAAGTTAAAGTATACATATTTACTATGATTGTGCAACTTGGAAATATTTCATGTCATAAAAATTGAGCAAGTTATGGCCTTGGGAAGTTGACTTTCAAATTAGGGTTTAAACAAAATGACCTATAATGTTTCAACATAGAAAATGATTTTCCAAGAAAAACTAGCTCTAGGTCTCAACATGAAAGTTGTTTTTAATATCATTTAGAGTAACGTTTCTCTTGGAATCATTTTCATATGGTGAAAATTGTAAGAGATAGGGTCTAGGGAGACCTAGTTTTGATTAGATGAATTCATTTGGCCAACCACCATCAACCAACTTGCTAACCTTCAATTCTTTGGACTTTCTTGGTTCATGGTAGATCATATATGCATAAGATGATGAATTTTGAAGTGTACCTTGAGAAATTTGATCAATTGGTGAGATAGCTTGTTGGAGAAGTTACTCAAGATACCCAGTCAAACTAGGGTTTCCAAGGCAAATCACCTCCAAACTCTTGAAGAAAACTTGATCAATATAACATGTAGGAATCAATGGAACTCATATATGATGCTCATAACCATTCTTGGATCAATTCATGGTTGTGCTCTTTGTCATAAGGGTCTCAAACCCTGGATATGAACTTGATAGATCAATGGTGATCATGCCCTACCTACAAAAGAGTTAGGAAAATACAAAGATATATTTTTGATATTTTGGTTATTAAAATGATAATATACAAGTATGATATAATCACATAGAGCTTGGTGATCTCTCCCAAAAAAAACCAATGAAAGAGGGGCAAGGAGGATGCCAAGGTATGATCCCAATGCTAATGCTTATGATGAAATTGCATGAGGGATCTTAGGGTCAAAATTGGAGTCTTACATCTGACCCTGTCAATTAAGCCCATGCTCTTCAGATTCTTCGCATTTAGAGGCTTTCCCACATCCATAATGATGTCTTCCATCATATTCAAGGAGATTAGATGGTCCACCATACCATTTTCTATCAGAAAGTGTGAGATAAGTCTGCCCAGAGGAATGTAGTTCCTGGGCTTCATGTTGTTCCTTATGTCTCTGAGAGAATCCCTTAGATACTTGAAGAGGAGAGAGGGAAGATTCAACTTCAGACCTTTATGCAGACAATAGAGAATGCACTTCTGATCCATGTTGATATAGTCAAAGGAGCTGGAAGAAGAACGATGATGAATGGTTACCAGAATGATCTTGAGCCACACCCTCAGATTTTGGTGAAGCTCTTTGTTCTTGGATGATTTTCCTTCTGGGTTCTAGGAGAAGATGGTGGGGATAACTTCCTGGGACATGTACTTAGCCCTAGGGTTTATGTTATAAATCCTACTTTCCCTAGACTTTTCCATATTCAGAAGCTTTGCTATAGATCTCTCTGTGATCACCATCTTGATGCCCATAACGTAAGACATAATGCAATGATCATTGCAGTCAGCGAATATCCAGAATTCCTTCACCAAGAATGTGTATATGGGGCCATAGAGACTATTGAAGTAGTTATCCCAACCTTGAATCTTAGTCTCTTGTGTTAAATCCATTCCATTTTCCTTGAGTTTGTCGAAACCTACCAATAACTCACAAAGGACTTCAAGCTTTTCGAAAGGAGTTGCAAGGTTTATTTGTGGAGGATGATCAAGAACATGGGGATCTTGATAGGAGGTTGTTGAAGGAGAAGTAGTGGAGGTTGCAACTTGTTGTGAAGCTTCAACTTATTGCTCAGTAGCATTCATCTGTTGGGAGTATTCGAAAACCTATTGTTATTGAGGATTCATGATGTTGTTGTAGTGAAGTTGAAGAGAGGTTGCAGAGAAGTTGCAGAGAGTTGAAGGTAAGGGTTTGTGTAAGTTATAAGTAGTAAAAGTGTGAATGTGGGAGTCGTGGAAATATATATACACAAGTTCAAAAACATGCAAAAACGACAGTGTTAGATTGAGAGGAAACAAAAACAATTATTACTGTTAAAAACTGAGTTGACAAGCGTGGGGAGAATTAAATGCAGCTAATGATGTGTGTCTAATCTCAAGATATGCACACTACTCGAGGGTATCTCAAAAGTTTGGCCCTTGAGTTCTAAGCTAGACAGGTGTCTAGAAGATTCAGAGCCACACGTTTAAGGTACCACATGTTGATGTTTCTGGAGTCAAGAATACCAAAAGGTTTATGACTAGAGAGGTTTCTGATAAAGATATCTTCTAACTTGTAGAAGTATCAGAACCATAATCAGATAAATAACATATGCTTAAGTCTGAGTCTAATTTAACATCAGAGATGAGAAACACATGTTCAGAGTCATTCTAGGCAATCTTCCATATTTAAAATTTACAGAATGAAAAGAAATCTATCTTCAGCTAAGGGTTTTGTAAAGATATCAGCCCATTGATGGTATGTATCTATAAATTTTAAAATAATTGTCCCTTTATGAACATAATCTCTAATAAAATGGTGATTAATTTCTATGTGCTTTGCTCTAGAATGTAAAATTGGATTCTTACTTAAGAAGATAGCAGTAGTATTATGAAAAAAGATAGGGATGTTACTCTCATAAATCTGAATGTCCTCAAGCTGATTCTTCATCCAGAGCATCTGAGTGTTGCAAAGTCAAGCTAAGATGTACTCTGCTTCCATGAGATGAGGTTTCCTCCCAGAATTTGTCAGTTCCCATATGTACTTTTGCATTCTAACCTATCACCAGCGTAATCTGCATCACAATACCCAGAAAGCCTGTACTCACTAACGCGAAAACGTATCGTATATTTGGCTTAATATGCATTGCTTTTTACTTGATTAACACTTATTATTACGCAGTATTTTATGTTTATTTCAGGTATTTATAGAATAAGAGATGTATAAGCAAGCAAAGTGGAAATAGAAAAAAGGAAAGAAAAAAAGAAGAAAATGGAGAAAAATAGAAAGCATGGCGCTCACCATACCACTTGGATGTGTGACGCCCACCACTTGGATGTGTGGCGCCCGCCATATGGCCTTAGGAAGTGGTGGCGCCCACCACACACAATGTGGCGCCCGCTACAAAGCTTGGACGTGTGGCGCCCATTTCACAAAAGGTGGCGCATGCCACGAAGACCATATTAGGGTTGTGGCAGCCGCCATCATCCCGGTCTTCCTTATTCCTCTCCACATTTTTAGCCACGACCTCCTCTTACTTTTTCAACCAACCAATGCTACAATTAGGGAGAGTGGGGAGTATATATGAGAAGGTTGGTTTTCACGAAAGGTGAATGCATTTTTCCAGTCAGATTCTTGTTGTTAGATTTTCTTAGGCAGTTTCCTACCTTATAAAAGCAATAGATTCTCCACATCGGGGACTATTGCAATTATTATTTAAGCATCTGAATTTGATTGTAACGGTGTACTGGATTGCCAAAGCTTGTCGGCATTGTTGAATTTGAAGAATCAGTATTCATTCCAAGTTCTCGATTTATATTCCAGGTTTTATTTTAATTGCCATTTTAAATGCTCATGCCTTATTGTATGCTTCATTGTCTGAATATCATGTTTGTTACCGGATACATGTCCGGCTAAACCAATAGGTATCGGTATGTAAAGATCGTCAAAGTGACGGGATTCGTAAATAATTGGTGTTGGATTTTATAAAATATTATTTTCCGGTTTTAGTTTCTTGTTTTATTCAAAACTGTTTTTCATACAAGAGTACAAAGCAAACAAAGATTACAGTCAATAAGAACGAGAGTTTGAGATTTTAACCGGATAGCTGAAACTAGGCATTAATCCTAAACACAACGAGATCGCTTTAGGATTAATTAGACTTTATTCATATTCAAAAATTACTTTTAAATTCATAATGAGACTGCGAGAGCCAAGTATTTTGGTTTAAGTGTATGATCAGAGTCAATAAAACGAGAGTGTGAGACAAATTCCTTTTTATAAATAATTTCTACTGAAGAATATTTTGATCTTTAAGATTACACCAACTATCTATCGAATCCCCGAAGTTTGATGCGTTACATACCGATATCCCTTTATTAAATATCTTTATTAATATTCTGTTTACGTTATAGTTATTTCTCTTCATCCCTCCAATCTTAGAAAGATCTTAAGCCTTAGATTTATATAGTAACATTAGATAACGGTACATTCGATTATTAGTCCTTTGGGTTCGATAATCTTTAAAACTATGTGATACGACTGCGCACTTGGAGTCATGATTCCCATAGACTTACTAAGTCGCGATCAAGTTTTTGGCGCCGTTGTCGGGGACTAATTTAGTCGATATCGTAACTCCAGTGTTTCCTAATATAGACTAAGGCACTATTTTCTCTATTACTATGTATCACCCAAATTTTCTCTATGATTATCACTCCCAGTATTTTGAGGAATCGGATTCCTATAAATCCGACCTGGAAATATTAATGGAGGATTTCATTGCGACGCAAACTCACTCTAGGATAGAATCTATGATGGAATGCTTTGTGGCTACACAAACTCTTCAGAAAGAAGAACTTAGAAAACAAAGTCTCTATACCAATGAAACTCTTAGGTAACTGAACATTGTGGTCGAGTCCCTCGTCACTCACAACGAGGCATTGGAGACTCAAATATCCCTGCTTGCGCAAACACCTCTAGGACCATTACATGAGAAACATCTGGATGTTGTAACAATCACCAGTGAAAAATTTACCGAAAATCCTAAGGAGAGTGATAACGAGGACGGTTCATATGAGAAAAGAGTAGAGATTGAGAAAGATCCACTGACACCACCCGAAAGGGAGGTTGTCAAAGAGGTGGAGAATGAAGCACTATGTGTTATTCCTCCTCCCTATAAATCACCAATTCCTTTCCCGCGAAGGTCTGTGAAAGTTAAGGTAGACACCAAATCCAAAAGGTATGATGAGCTATTAGAAAAATATCCACACCAATGCACCTTTATTTAAGATCCTGAATAAGAAGAGAAAATTAGAAGACCGTGAAACTAGGGAACTCATTAGCATAAAAAGTGGCAAGTTAGACTTTGAGGTGGTGGATAAAAAAATTG